>NC_055972.1:418378-428378 GCF_018492685.1 Alosa sapidissima | reverse complement strand
ACACACACACACACACACACATCCATTCACTGGTTTGCTGACTGTTACGTAAGCTACTTGACCTGAGAAACACATACACGCACAATAGGAAGATACACTCAGGCTCATCTATCTAGAAATTCGTCTGTCTGTCTGTGTGTGTGTGTGTGTGTGTGTGTGTGTGTCTGTTATTCGCATATCTCTCAAACCGATGATTGATTTCAAACGTGGCAGGTGTCTTGCTACAGGCACGAGTAAGTGCAGTGCCAAGTTTGACATTGTTTGGATAAGAAATGCAAAAGATATTGTTGCAGTGGCTATTCAAGATGACGTTAAAATGATGTGCAATAAACTGACACTTCGATTAGCCCAGGCTTTGGACTTGAGACTTTGAATAAACAAACGACAATTCCGACTGCAAGGTCCCAAGTTGAAACGAGCGATAGGCTAATGGTCCCAAATTTAACAACGTTTCAGAATGCCACACAGCTAGACAACGAGTGGCAGATAGAGCGACGTCACTTATGCTACCAAAGACTGTTTTGTGAGTCACATCGTTGCAAATCTTATATGATGCATCTTTCTACTAAATGGTTCTACAAAACGCAGCCAGGCCTAAATTCTGCTTAATAATAGGCTAATATATTATAATATCATATTCAGTACTCATTCAATAAAGTATCTATCTATCTAAAAAAAACTTTCCCCTTGGGACACCAGCAAAGACCAGAATTTCCCCTTGGGGATCAATAAAGTAATGAATTCTAAAGATGAATTCTTAGCTGTAATGATGTTTTCTCCTATCATCCTATTGTTAAAGCAGACTTACCTGTGGGCATGTAATTGGTTTTCTACAGGAATAGCGTGTTTGACGGTACTTGATTTCGGTACCTTACTGAATCTATAACACCGTGTTTGTAAGAACTGCAACATTTAATTAAAGTTAAAAAAACTCAATGTATACATTGAAAACAATGTATACATTGATCAACATCCCTGCTGAATTTCTAACATCCCTGTAGCGATGACCACATTTTTGGCAGAAAAAGAAATCATCATGATCATTCCTAATAAATCATAATTCACAATGATTAGTAATTAGTAAATAATGAGTGCCCACCATACTTAATGCTTTAGTTGATGTGTTGTTCATGTATGATGCCACAAATGACAGAACTCATGTAAATTCTTGATGATTCATGAGATATCACCCACACTACACACTGGAGAACTGAAGGAGTCTAGCGCCCACACTACACACTGGGAAACTGAAGGCCTCTATCGTGCGTAGACCTATGGACTACCGTTACACACACCACACACTCGCTGGGTTAGTGGTGGTATAGTATAAGTATATATACTTTTTTGATCCCGTGAGGGAAATTTGGTCTCTGCATTTAACCCAATCGTGAATTAGTGAAACACAAACAGCACACAGTTAACACAGTGAGGTGAAGCACACACTAATCCCGGCGCAGTGAGCTGCCTGCTACAATGGCGGCGCTCGGGGAGCAGTGAGGGGTTAGGTGCCTTGCTCAAGGGCACTTCAGCCACGGCCCACTGGTCGGGGCTCGAACCGGCAACCCTCCGGTTGCAAGTCCAGAGTGCTAACCAGTGGGCCACGGCTGCCCTCTCGTAGCAATGTTAACAGTTAATTTCTGTCTGCAGAATGCTGGACCAGTGGGTTCTGGGGTTAGCAGTGGTTGCCATACCAACGGCTAATTTCAGTCTCTGTAGGCCGCAGCTTTAGGCATACTCACTCCCAGGGTTGCTGTAATAGCAACGGCTAATGGCTAGTCTGCACTCACTCCAGGGTTGCTGTGATAGCAACGGCTAATGGCTAGTCTGCACTCACTCCAGGGTTGCTGTGATAGCAACGGCTAATGGCTAGTCTGCACTCACTCCAGGGTTGCTGTGATAGCAACGGCTAATGGCTAGTCTGCACTCACTCCAGGGTTGCTGTGATAGCAACGGCTAATGGCTAGTCTGCACTCACTCCAGGGTTGCTGTGATAGCAACGGCTAATGGCTAGTCTGCACTCACTCCAGGGTTGCTGTGATAGCAATGCACCGCCCACATACACATCTTCACTGTCATCACTCACATACATCATACATACAGTACTCTGCTTGCAATAGTAAGTCCCTGCCCCCCCCCCCCCTACATACACAGCACATTATTTCATCAGGAAGCTTCTCCAACACACATCCCCAACATACTTACAGCACACTGCCCCCCCCCCCCCCTCAATACACAGCACATTGTCTCATGAGGAAGCTTCTCCAACACACATATTGCACACTGCCCTCTCCCCACATACACACATGCATAATTTTTTATGCAGCCCTTGCCACTTAATCTACTAAACCCTCTTCTACTGCACTTTTTACCCCCCCCCCCCCCCCATTAATGCACAAATAGGCTGACACCAGACATAATTTCACTGCATTTCTTACTTCCAGTAACTATATGCATGTGACAATAAACTTCCTTGTATCCTTGTATCCTTGTAATGGCTAGTCTGCAGGCTGTTGGGCCATTGGGTTCAAGGTTTAGTTGGGATAGCAATGCTAATGGATAGTTCCTCTCTCTGCAGGCTGTTGGGCTACTGGCTCCCAGGGTTAACAAGGATAGCAATTCTAAGGGACAGTTCTGCTCTCTGCAGGCTGTTAGGATACTGGCTCCCAGGGTTAGCTGTGATAGCAATGGTAATAGCTGGTTCCTCTCTCAGCAGGTTGTTGGGCCACTAGGTCCCAGGGTTAGCTGGGGTCGCAATGCTAACAGGTAGTTCCCCTCTCTGCAGGCTGTTGGGCTACAGGGTCCCAGGGTTAGCTGTGATAGCAATGCTAATAGCTGGTTCCTCTCTCAGCAGGTTGTTAGGCCACTAGGTCCCAGGGTTAGCTGGGGTCACAATGCTAACAGGTAGTTCTTCTCTCTGCAGGCTGCTGGGTCTCTGGCTCACAGGGTTAGCAAGGATAACAATGCTAAGCAGGTTGCCCTTGGATACCAAATTATTACAATTGCCATCCATATTTGGTTTAGCAACCAAATCCTCATTCATGGTTGCCAAGCTGGCAACCACTTTTAACCACTATTAAAAGTTAACATTGAGCCCTGATGCTAATGGCTAGTTCCCCTCTCAGCAGGTTGTTGGGCTACTGGGTCTCAGGGTTAGCAGGGGTCGCAATGCTAACAGCTAGTTCCCCTCTCTGCAGGCTGTTGGGCTACTGGCTCCCAGGGTTAGCTGTGATAGCAATGCTAATAGCTGGTTCCTCTCTCAGCAGGCTGTTAGGATACTGGGTCCCAGGGTTAGCTGTGATAGCAATACTAACAGCTAGTTCTTCTCTCTGCAGGCTACTGGCTCCCAGGGTTAGCTGTGATAGCAATGCTAATAGCTGGTTCCTCTCTCAGCAGGCTGTTAGGATACTGGGTCCCAGGGTTAGCTGTGATAGCAATACTAACAGCTAGTTCTTCTCTCTGCAGGCTACTGGCTCCCAGGGTTAGCTGTGATAGCAATGCTAATAGCTGGTTCCTCTCTCAGCAGGCTGTTAGGATACTGGGTCCTAGGGTTAGCTGTAATATAAATGGTAATAGCTAGTTCCCCTCTCTGCAGGCTGTTGGGCTACTGGGTCCCAGGGTTAACTGGGGTCGCAATGCTAACAGCTAGTTCCCCTCTCAGCTGGTTGTTGGGCTACTGGGTCCCAGGGTTAGCAAGGATAGCAATGCTAACAGCTAGTTCCTCTCTCCACAGGCCGCAGCTGCAGGCGTGCGTGTCAGGCAGGTGGCCGTCCCTCCCAGCGTGGGTGCTATGTCGCAGGTGTTTAAAGTGGGGCACCCGGCCTCCATCCTGCCTCAGGTGGAGACACTAAGTACAAATCAACTGCTCTGTGTCTCCCTTTGGTGGTGGAGACACTAAGTACAAATCAACTGCTCTGCGTCTCCCCCTGGTGGTGGGTCAGGGCTCTGTTGTAGAGTATAATCATGAGCGCTTCAAGATACACTATGTGCTTTTGGGAAACTTAACTCTCCCATGCTCGTTATCTCCTTCTCCCCCTGGTGGAGGGTTTGGGTTCTATGGCAATATATACAGCTAAACTATGCTGATATACTGCTCCCCCTGGTGGAGGGTTTGGGTTCTATGGCAATATATACAGCTAAACTGTGCTGATATACTGCTCCCCCTGGTGGTGGGTTTGGGTTCTATGGAAATATATATAGATAAACTGTGTTGCGCTGCTGCCCCTGGTGGTGGGTTTGGGTAAAACTAGCCTTACTATGCTGGGCTATGAGTCGTGTTGCTCTGCTGCCCCTTGTGGTGGGTTTGAGTCGAATACTCTTAAGGGGCTGTAAGTGTAATGGTAGCCATCAGGAACAGTGATGTGCACCTTAAGAACTTGCTAGAACAGTGCTGTGTACCTTAAGAACATCAGGAACAGTGCTGTGCACCTTAAGAACTTGCTAGAATGCTTCTGTATCCCGTGTCAGAGGTTGTGAGTTTTTGAGTTTGGTGTAAGATTGTGCAGATTGAGTTGTCGTGACTACCATTACCTTAGGGTGTGTGTGTGATAATGTTGACACACACTTTAGGATCATAATCTGTGTGTGTTCACTTTAGGATCATAATCTGTGTGTGTTCACTTTAGGATCATAATCTGTGTCTGTTCACTTATAATCTGTGTGTGTTCACTTCTTTCTTTTGGTTTCTCTCTTGTTCATATACATCTCTCTCTCCTTCTTTGTTTCTCCATCTCTCTCTCTTCCTCCATCTCCCTCCCTCCCTCCGTTCTGCACGGTCCCGCAGGGGGAAGGGGAGCAGCCCAGAGGCGCGAGCGCTGGCCAAGCAGGTCGGGGAGGCTCTGCAGACCCTGCAGGTGAAGGTCAACCGCGCCATCGCCAACATGAGGCCGTCCAAAGCCGCGCTCACGCTGGAGGGCAAGATGGACCAGGCCATACGCTGGATCAACAACCCCAGCGCTGATGACGGTGGAGTGGGTAAGGAGCGCACGCACGCACGCAGGCACGCACGCACACACACATACACACACACACACACTCACGCGCACGCACACACACACACACATACAAACTCACACACAGGTGTATCTTAATCTGTTTGCCATTAAACAACAACACAGTGCATTTACAGTATATAGCTCTTTTTAAAGGCCTTTACAGTGAAGGAGAAACCTCACTAACCTCCACCTGGGTGACCTCACTAACCTCCACCTGGGTGACCTCACTAACCCCCACCTGGGTGACCTCACTAACCCCCACCTGGGTGACCTCACTAACCTCCACCAATGTGTAGCACTCACCTGGGTGACCTCACTAACCTCCACCAATGTGTAGCACTCACCTGGGTGATGCAGGGCAGCCATTACATGACAGGATGGCCACCATACACCAGTTTGAGGTGGACAGTGAGGAAACGAATGAGCCAATTACACAGGGGGGTGATTAGATTAGAGATTAGAATGCAGATTACACAGGGGGGTGATTAGAGATTAGAATGCAGATTACACAGGGGGGTGATTAGATTAGAGATTAGAATGCAGATTACACAGGGGGGTGATTAGAGATTAGAATGCAGATTACACAGGGGGGTGATTAGATTAGAGATTAGAATGCAGATTGAATGAGCCAGGACACCAGTATAAGTATATACTCTTTTGATCCCGTTCACAGTCTATAAAGAGAGAAGGTAAATGAGTTGCAAGGAACTTTTAAAAAGCATACAAATCTGATTTAGCAGTTTTGGGTGGAGATCAGCTATGTGAATACATGGCATGATACTGCTAACATAAAAGCTCTCTGCCATGTCCATTTGGTCAAAGTAGCTCTCGGAAGAAAAAAGGCGCTCAGCCAGGACCATTTGGTCAAAGTAGCTCTCGGAGGACGCGAGGTTGGAGAGCCCTGGTTCTCCTGGTTTAACGTCTCATCCAAAGGACGGCATTTCCTTTAGTATAGAGTCCCTGTCACTGCACTGGGGCATTGGGATTGATTTTTGGTCAGAGGGAAGAGTGCCACCTACTGGCCACATATCAACATCACTTCCATCAGCAACTTAGTTTTGCAAGGAGGTCTCCTATCCAAGCACTAACCAGGCCCACACCTGCTCTTCTCTTCAGTAGTTCAGCACACTCAAAGTGGGTCATGTCATCACATCGGGCCATTTTCTACAGTCTCCACCGTACACATGATATACCCCCCCTCTCTCTCCCTCTTTCTTTCTCTCTCTCTCCCTCTCTCTCTCTCTTCCTCTCTCTCTCCCTCTCCCTTTCTCTCTCCCTCTCTCTCTCTCTCTGCATCTCCCTCCCTCTCTCTCCCTCTCTCTCTCTCTTCCTCTCTCTCTCCCTCTCTCTCTCTCTCTCTCTCCCTCTCTCCCTCCCTCCCTCTCCACCCCCCACCCCAGGTCAGGCAGCAATCCGGGGTCTGGTAGCGGAGGGCCGTCGCCTTGGCAACTCGTTGCCCGCTCCTTACCGGCAAGACCTGCTGGGCCGCTGTGACCGCGTCGAGCAGCTGATGATGACGCTGGCTGACCAGGCCGCCCGCGGGGAGGCCGACACTCCACAGGCCCGCGCTGTTGCTGCCCAACTACTGGAGTCCCTCAAGGTGTGGTACACACACACACACACACACACACACACACACACACACACACACACACACACGCCCTGTTGCTGCACAACTAATGGAGTCCCTCAAGGTGTGGTACACACACACACACACACACACACACACACACACACACACACACCCTGTTGCTGCACAACTACTGGAGTCCCTCAGGGTATGGTACTGGAGGCCAAAATTTGTGTCTGTAAAAAAGTTTTGTAGCTTTGTAGCTCCAGTTTGCACACGATAGATGTCGCATGTCTCCCAATTTCTGCCTAATTGTAAGCGTAAAGCTGTTCGACACACGTTCAAACTAAATCCCAGTGGACAAATGTTTTTCACAAAATATTTCTGCAGGTAGGCCTTTTTTTGCACACAGACAAATTAATTCTACAACTACAAAAAGGTTCTACTCATTTGCAAATCATATCCTCGAAGACAATTTTTTTTGCACATGCACAAAATATTTCTACAAGTACAAAGTTTCCGTGCACCAGCACAAATTGTTTAATACAGTTGCAAAACTCTTTTCACAGCCACAAAATATATATGCCGTTGATTTGATTCCATAAAAACACACACACAGAGAAGCACACATATAAACAAAAGCAAACGCATGACAATGCAATCAATATATGGACCAATCATGAAAGTTCAAAGGCGAGTCTAGGCTGAGAACGGAATCTTATTGGCTGTTTCAAGGCTGGTTTCTCAAAATGAGTTCCCTCTCCCACTCTCAGAACGAAATCTCCACTTCAGAAGCACTTACATATAGCGCTAAGCATTTGTGAATACACCCAAGTTAGCACACACATGCTAAAGTTGACTAAAAAGAGGAATAAAAAATCATCCTTTGGAAATTGAACGGAATGCTTTGATTTAAAAAATGAGGAAAACTTCAAACTTTAAGGACACCAATTTTCTTTGTGAGTGAATAATGTATCGTAAATAAATAAATGTTTTTACTTAAAATGCAGGGGGCATATGTAAGCACACCCCTATGTTAAATTTCCATAAAGGCAGGCAGTTTTTTTTTTAACCCTTAGAACCCTAAGCTGTTTTTGGGCATTTTCACTACCTTTATTCATAAGGATTTATTTTGGTCATTGTAAGTGCCACACACACATATTATATATTGTTTTTTTTAGCAGAGTCTAGGCTATTCAGATCTGCCATAATGTCATGTATTAGTAATAGCATTGATTTTATTTCGATTTTTAAAGAATTAAAATACAAAAAGCATATTATAAAAATTCTTATATTTTGACATGTATCTCACCACAGCAAGCTCATAGCTCTACGTGCATTTCATGTGTGTGTAGGACAGACTGTCCTGAATCAGGCAATATAATTGCCATGTTGGATGGATACTCTGGGGCTGAGCAATTTACAGAAATATATGGTGTGTGATTTACAGAAATAAATGGCATTTTTTATTTAGTGATGAAAAATTACCTTTCTGCGCTCCATATCTGTGACACGAACTGATCTGACCTGACTTGACCCGAGTTTGCGTGTTAGCCTGTGTGTGGCTATGGTGTATGCACTCATAATGATTCTCAACTTATTACTGCATTGCCATGAACAAAGTAGAGGCAAAAAGGTGTTTCTTTGTTGAACAAATTGGGATGCAATGTGAGCCTTGAATTGGATGCCATGCAGGAATTTGCTAGGATCTCAAAACCGGATTATGAACATGCTTTGCCAAAAAAACAGACAAAAACGTGGGGTAAGTCCAGCTATATGAAGTTATTATTTTGCTGTCACTTCGTCTGTTTCATAACCCAGAAGGATGTACTTGGTATCAAATGATAGCTCTGTGTCTCCTCTCTCATCTGACATGCGTGTCATATCTATCCGATCACGGGTTCGCGAGTAATTCAAACGAGAGTAATGGGTGCGCAGGTGAACGCAGAGAAGTATAGACAGTTAATATGATGCAATTTGATTTCATTTCATGATTTTTTTTTTATTTTCATTTCGCTGCGATGAACGGTTCCGGAGCAATGTGACCGAGAAGAAAGGGTGTGTTTTTTGACGCACTTTGCGTCAATCGGGTTCTAAGGGTTAAAGGCCAGTTATTTCATGGATCCAGGATACTATGCATCCTGATAAAGTTCCCTTGGCCTTTGGAATTATGGAATTTTGGAATAATAACCCCACATCATCACATACCCTTCACCATACCTAGAGATTGGCATGGGGTACTTTCCATAAGATCATCTATCAATGCAAATCAAACCAGCTATTAGGCTAACTGAAATCACACCATGCCAATCCCTAGCTATGGTGAAGGGTATGTGATGATGTGGGGCTATTTTACCTCATACCCAACTATATTTACAAGACTTACTTTTAGAGGGGTTTGTTGATATATTATTGCTAGCTTGATTTATTTGACATTTTATTCATAAAACAGGGCAAACATTTTTAAGGCTATTGACAGTATATTCTAATTTATAGGACAACACAAGTAGATATATAATGTACTATAAATCCCTCAGTAACTCTCCAATCTTATATGTTAACATAATGAAAAAAGGAACCTGGCTTTATCCAAAGTGCAGATTTAGTTTCTTTTTAAAATGTATGCAAATTATTGCATATTAAATTAGAAAAAATGCATTATTTGTATATTTAAACATTAAATTACAGAAAACTTGTAATATTTTTCTTTTTATCATATTAATTTAAGTAGTCATCCTGGAATGTTTCATAGTGATATCTGCTAGTTAAAATGTTTACCCTATTCACCTGTAGTGTCTCGCCTATTTGAAGTGTGCAAGTAGGTGATTTGAGAAACTGGGCCCTATCTTCACAAACCGGCACCTGGCGGAAAGTGGATTATTATCCCAGTGCAACATTTATTCTTATCTTGCACGTCTCTTTTATTGAGCAACGCGCCAAGGGGTGTGGCCATTATTGACCTAAGGAGGGGTCTGGTGCACTACCTAAAAACCGCCATCTACACCTAATGTGTTTCTGCTACCACATCAAGCAAGGAATGTCATAGAGGACCATAATGTCATAGAGCTAGAGTCTAAAAACCGCTATCTACACCAGTGTTTCCCAAACTTTTTTCCTGGGGACCCACTTTTTAAAAATGACAGACCATCGCGACCTATTCACTTCAGAGCAAACAATCATCGACCAATATTGTTTTAGGCCACAGGTTCTCAAACTTTTTTATGCCCCCCCCCCCAACCATTCTACAGTGCCATATCTAGATATGTAATAGCGCCTACTAGGTCTGGCCTACTACCACTACAATTACAGGGATTGGTGATGCACTGACTCCTCAGTTTCCCACAATTCTGCAATCTCAATTACACATGAAACAATGTTAAATATTTTCAAAGCTGTAAAAAGTGTTGTACAAACACACAACCTCAGCTTTTTCCTCATC
>NC_055972.1:393378-410878 GCF_018492685.1 Alosa sapidissima | reverse complement strand
GAGGCAGGGACTGAGCCTGTGGTCCTCTGTGCATAAGGTAAGGTAAGGTGCTCTGTGTGAATGAGTGTCATGGTGGTAGTGCAATGGTGATAGTGGTCATGGTGATGTGCCTGTGGTCCTCTGTGCATAAGGTAAGGTCCTCTGTGCATAAGGTAAGGTAAGGTGCTCTGTGAAGGTAAGGTAAGGTGCTCTGTGTGAATGAGTGTCATGGTGATGGTGCAAATGAGAAAGTCAAACAGTGCAACAGTTCAAGAATAAAGTCTATATATCTATAAATAACTATATTAAGAAAGGTATAAGTGTGGTCACAGTTCGGCTGTGGCATGGAGGGAGGGGTTGTGCATATGTGCTAATACAGCACGCAAACAGTGAGGCAGAAGACAATGGTAAAGTGGCTAGTGGACAGACAGTTCAAGACATTGGAGGGGGTGAAGAGGCAGACAGACTATGCGGAGAAGTCTATTTCTCCTCTTCCCTTAAGTGATGCATTGAACAGTTCAATGGCCCTGGGGATGAATGACTTCCTCAGCCTGTGTGTGTATTTATACTGTATGTGTGTGTGTGTGTGTGTGTGTGTGTGTGTATTTATACTGTATGTGTGTGTATTTATACTGTATGTGTGTGTGTGTGTGTGTGTTTAGGTTTGGTGGATGAGGCCATATGTGTGTGTATATATACTGTATGTTTGTGTGTGTGTGTGTGTTTAGGTTTGGTGGATGAGGCCATATGTGTGTGTATTTATACTGTATGTGTGTGTGTGTGTGTTTGTGTTTAGGTTTGGTGGATGAGGCCATATGTGTGTGTATTTATACTGTATGTGTGTGTGTATGTGTTTGTGTTTAGGTTTGGTGGATGAGGCCATATGTGTGTGTATTTATACTGTATGTGTGTGTGTGTGTGTTTGTGTTTAGGTTTGGTGGATGAGGCCATATGTGTGTGTATTTATACTGTATGTGTGTGTGTGTGTGTGTGTTTAGGTTTGGTGGATGAGGCCATATGTGTGTGTATTTATACTGTATGTGTGTGTGTTTGTGTTTAGGTTTGGTGGATGAGGCCATATGTGTGTGTATTTATACTGTATATGTGTGTGTGTGTGTGTGTGTGTGTGTGTGTGTGTTTGTGTTTAGGTTTGGTGGATGAGGCCATATGTGTGTGTATTTATACTGTGTGTGTGTGTGTTTGTGTTTAGGTTTGGTGGATGAGGACATATGTGTGTGTATTTATACTGTATGTGTGTGTGTGTGTGTTTGTGTTTAGGTTTGGTGGATGAGGCCATATGTGTGTGTATTTATACTGTATGTGTGTGTGTGTGTGTGTGTTTAGGTTTGGTGGATGAGGCCATATGTGTGTGTATATATACTGTATGTTTGTGTGTGTGTGTGTGTTTAGGTTTGGTGAATGAGGCCATATGTGTGTGTATTTATACTGTATGTGTGTGTGTGTGTGTTTGTGTTTAGGTTTGGTGGATGAGGCCATATGTGTGTGTATTTATACTGTATGTGTGTGTGTGTGTGTGTTTGTGTTTAGGTTTGGTGGATGAGGCCATATGTGTGTGTATTTATACTGTATGTGTGTGTGTTTGTGTTTAGGTTTGGTGGATGAGGCCATATGTGTGTGTATTTATACTGTATGTGTGTGTGTGTGTGTGTGTGTTTAGGTTTGGTGGATGAGGCCATATGTGTGTGTATTTATACTGTATGTGTGTGTGTGTGTGTTTAGGTTTGGTGGATGAGGCCATATGTGTGTGTATTTATACTGTATGTGTGTGTGTGTGTTTGTGTTTAGGTTTGGTGGATGAGGCCATATGTGTGTGTATTTATACTGTATGTGTGTGTGTGTGTGTGTTTAGGTTTGGTGGATGAGGCCATATGTGTGTGTATTTATACTGTATGTGTGTGTGTGTGTGTGTGTGTGTGTGTGTGTTTAGGTTTGGTGGATGAGGCCATATGTGTGTGTATTTATACTGTATGTGTGTGTGTGTGTGTGTGTTTAGGTTTGGTGGATGAGGCCATATGTGTGTGTATTTATACTGTATGTGTGTGTGTGTGTGTGTGTGTGTGTGTGTGTGTGTGTGTGTGTGTGTTTAAGTTTGGTGGATGAGGCCATATGTGTGTGTATTTATACGGTATGTGTGTGTGTGTGTGTGTGTGTGTGTGTTTAGGTTTGGTGGATGAGGCCATATGTGTGTGTATTTATAGTATATGTGTGTGTGTGTGTGTGTTTAGGTTTGGTGGATGAGGCCATATGTGTGTGTATTTATACTGTATGTGTGTGTGTGTGTGTGTGTGTGTGTGTGTGTGTTTAGGTTTGGTGGATGAGGCCATATGTGTGTGTATTTATACTGTGTGTGTGTGTGTGTTTAGGTTTGGTGGATGAGGCCATATGTGTGTGTATTTATACTGTGTGTGTGTGTGTGTGTGTGTGTGTGTGTGTGTGTTTAGGTTTGGTGGATGAGGCCATATGTGTGTGTATTTATACTGTATGTGTGTGTGTGTGTGTGTGTGTGTGTGTGTGTGTGTGTGTGTGTGTGTGTGTTTAGGTTTGTTGGATGAGACCATATGTGTGTGTATTTATACTGTATGTGTGTGTGTTTGTGTTTAGGTTTGGTGGATGAGGCCATATGTGTGTGTATTTATACTGTATGTGTGTGTGTGTGTGTGTTTAGGTTTGGTGGATGAGGCCATATGTGTGTGTATTTATACTGTGTGTGTGTGTGTGTGTGTGTTTAGGTTTGGTGGATGAGGCCATATGTGTATGTATTTATACTGTATGTGTGTGTGTGTGTGTGTGTGTGTGTGTGTGTGTGTTTAGGTTTGGTGGATGAGGCCATATGTGTGTGTATTTATACTGTGTGTGTATGTGTGTGTGTGTGTGTGTGTGTGTTTAGGTTTGGTGGATGAGGCCATATGTGTGTGTATTTATACTGTATGTGTGTGTGTGTGTGTGTGTGTTTAGGTTTGGTGGATGAGGCCATATGTGTGTGTATTTATACTGTATGTGTGTGTGTGTGTGTGTGTGTGTTTAGGTTTGGTGGATGAGGCCATATGTGTGTGTATTTATACTGTGTGTGTGTGTGTGTGTGTGTGTGTATGTGTGTGTGTGTTTAGGTTTGGTGGATGAGGCCATCGACACCAAGTCGCTCCTGGATGCCTCTGAAGAGGCCATTAAGAAGGACATTGATAAATGTCGCGTTGCCATGGCGAACGTGCAGCCTCAGATGCTGGTTGCCGGGGCGACGAGCATTGCACGGCGGGCCAATCGGATCCTGCTGGTGGCCAAGCGAGAAGTGGAGAACTCAGAGGACCCCAAATTCAGGGAGATGGTCAAGGCGGCATCAGACGAGCTCAGCAGGACCATCTCGCCCATGGTGATGGACGCCAAGGCCGTGGCTGGCAACATCCAGGACCCAGGTGAGACTTGGGACAGGTGAGACTTAGAACTGGTCAGACTTGGCACAGGTGAGACACTCAGAACAGGTGAGACAGAACAGGTCAGACACTCAGAACAGGTGAGACACTCAGAACAGGTGACACAAGACGTTTTTCCACCGACAGTGAACCCATTCTTGAACCGGTTCCGTTCAGAATTCTTTGAACCCTGGTGCTATCTAGTGCACCAGCTTAGAACCGAAGCCAGGATGCGTCATCTACAATAGAACCGAAGCCAGGATGCGTCATCTACAATAGTTAATGAAATACATAAACGGGAAAATGACATGAGCAGTTGTCCTGTAAAAACGGCATAACATGAGCTGTTTAAAATGTTAAATGAGCTGTTTAAAATGTTAGTCAATGTCTGCATTATAATGCTAGTTTGTTTCCTTTTCTGTCGGTACGCGGTTCCTTGATCAATTGCGCAGCAATGTATGTATGTGTGTGTGTCCCAGCAAACAATTTTTGGTTCGGGGAACGTTCTGCGGACGTTCATGGAAGGATGTGGGTTTGCTGCTAACGTTCCCTCACGGTCTTTCAGGAAAGTTTTCTTGACAGCACCAGAACGTTCCTTGATGGTTAAATCTTTGGTTCCAGGAATGTTCGCGGAACGTTCTTTGAACCATGTTTAAAACTCTAGCAGAGAAAAATGTGTGTGTGTGTGTGTGTGTGTGTGTGTGTGTGTGTGTGTGTGTGTGTTTATGTGTGTGTGTGTGAGAGAGAGTGTATCTGACCCTCTCTCTGTGCAGGTCTGCAGAAGAACTTCCTGGACTCAGCCTACAGGATCCTGGCAGCCGTGGGGGGAGTGCGTGAGGCCTTCAACCCCCCCGAGCCAGACTTCCCTCCACCACCCCCAGACCTGGACCAACTGCATGTGAGTCTCACACACACACATTAGGTTAGAAAGTTAAATTATTGAACAGAAACTTTATTAGAGCATATCTGAGTGTGTGTGTGTGTGTGTGTGTGTGTGTGTGTGTGCGTGTGTGTGTACGTGTAAAGGCCCGTACACACCAGATACGATACGAAATAACAGTGCGAAAATGTGAAATTCGTGTGCGAAATTTTCGCACTCAAAGTGTACACACCAAGTCCGATGCGATTATTTTAATATTTCGCATTCTGTTTCGCACTCACGTCACGCAGGTTCACACAGCGACTTTCAGTAAGCAGGGAGAACTCATAAAATCATCAAGATTTGAAACAGATTATAGCCTTGATCATTCATGGAACAGGGTTCCCGCGGGGTCTTAAAAAGTCTAAAAAAGTCTAATATTCTGAACTTTAAATTTAAGGCCTTAAAACGCCTTAAAAACAGCCAGATTTTCATCCGAGGTCTTACATTTCATCAAGTCAGGTCTAAAAAGGGTTTTACCCTCGTTCATTTCCAGGAACACCTGCCGCAGAAAGTTATTACAAATGAGCAAAAAAGTATCTAGTCGTAGCCTACAGAGCGGAGCTCTAGAGTCTTTGCTGACCAGTAGAACGCTGCCCTCAGAACGCTGGTTCGGTGTTGTAGTTCTTTCTGGGGGATGTTGGTGTTGGTACGTATGCGGTGGTAAAACTACAAATCCCTTGATAAATGCAATACCTGCCTGCGAAATACGTCTGCGTCTCCTCAGAGTTTGTTAAACTTTGGCTACGTGTGGAAAATGGGAAAGTGTACTTTCAACGAGACATGGCTAGATCACAGCGATTTCCGCTTTTGGTTACAATCGGTAGCCAGCTCCTGGTACGAGGCCCGCTGCAAACTTTGCAAAAAATATAAATAAAAATATTTAATTAGGGAAGACGTCCTCCTCAATGCCTGGTCCCTCCGGTCTCCAGCACAATATCATCGCACCTCCGTTGAACGACCTACTACACCAGTCATTTAATAGTACACTCTTTTAAGTGATGTTTCCTGATTCAGTAATCGCGAAGACGTCCCTCTCTGTTTTGTAATGCAAATAAATATGAGATTAAATCTATTGTATTTGAGGCCAAGTTTTTTTTAGCATATTTTCATTTTGGGCATTTGGCACGTGACACGGATGTTTTTCCTTGAGCATAGGTTACTACAAATGAGCAATGTCAAAATCAATTGGTTTGTAGACGTTGTTGGGTGTGGAAGGTTACTAATGTGATTGCTTTATCAGTAAATTCAATTAATGCTTTTTCAATGACTGAATTCATTGAAATGAAATTATTTTTTCAGAATTTCTTTGATTTTAATATTTTTTTGGTAATGTGTCGTGTAGGTCTTAAATTTTAATCTTTATGGTCTTAAAATGTCTTAAAAAGGTCTTAAATTTGACTTACTGAAACCTGCAAGAACCCTGTGGAAGCGTGCAGGCCTATTGGCTTGAGAGGTGCTGGGGAAATGAAAGCTTACGGCCATCCTTCCCATCCCTTGTCTATTCTACTTGTGCTATTGTGATAATTGTGCAGTCCAACACATAAGTTGGTTGGGCTCATTAGTGCACCCATACACCCACCCCACTACACAACACACACGCAATTCTAATAACGCTAGGTGGGAAGGGACATGATTAACGTTGGCAGTAGTTTAAGGAGGATACGCTTTTATAGAATTAAGCATTCTTCCTTGAGAAAAACTCTGAGTCCGGGTAAATAGACGGACGAGAGGTCAGCAGGGAATGACGAGCTGATTTTGTGCTGAGCTCAACTTTGCGCTCTGCCCCACATTGAGCCCAGCCCCGATCTGCAAGCTGCAGCCAGGGGTGCCCGCATATTGGACTCGAGGTATGCCATTTGGGCGGACTGGTGTAGCCTAACAAGCTGTAGGGTAGGCAAGGCCTCATTTAAAATGTTACATGCCAAAATGCTATACGCCAACACGCTATAAAACAGCCATAGCCTATATCATGTAGGCCTACATCTCACGAAACCATTTCACACGCAGGCTACATCAAAATGTATCTGCTAAGGAGCGGAGGCACAGAGACAGCCTATCAGTCATTAGCTTACCTTTATAAGATCCACAGAAAGTTTTTCAGAGTTCCACATTGGGCTACTTCAGTTATGAAGCATAAAGCAAAGTTAACGCACCAGGAAATGTGAGGCAAAATTACGATAGTGGTAACCCTGGACATAATGCTGTTGTCAGCAGCATAGCCTATCATGACCTATTCTTAAAACTTCCATTTCCATGAATGCATGTTGTATTTTTTCATTGCAAATATGTGCAGTGAGAAGCCCTCTGTCTGTAGTGAGATTTCATTCTTTTTGGTTGAGTGTAAAATGGGACGGTGGTAAGAAGTGGGGAAAGCTGTCTGTAAGGAGTTTGCACTACGTAAGGAGTTCGTCAGGAGTAGCCTACTCTTGAACACCTGAGAGAGTCTACTGTAACCTAAACTCTCTGTAACTTTGGCATATAGGCCTATTAAGGAGACTAGTCATCGTGAGCACTGAGCAGTAGGATCACCCAATCTATCAGCTTTTTTTCTGCTTGTCGTTCTATTGTGACATCAATGGAACCCTGCAAAATCATTATTTGATTGGTCAACAGCTCTTTTTCGCGTGCGAAATTTCGCATGAAATAAGACCGTTGCGAAAATGTTTTTAATCGCAACGAATTTCGTCCTCGGTGTGTACAGACTAATACGAATGCATGTGTTTAATAGGCTGCGTAATTTCGTGCGAATATTTCGTCCGAAAAATCGGACTCGGTGTGTACGGTGTTAAGTCTGAATGATATATGAGTGAGTTTAAAGATGCATGTTTAGCAGTGATAAGGGGAGTTAGGGAAGAGTAGGAGAGAGAGGGATGACAGAGAGAGATGAGAGAGAGAGAAAGGGATGAGAGAGAGGGATGAGAGAAAGGGATGAGAGAGAGGGATGAGAGAAAGGGATGAGAGAGAGAGAGAGGGATGAGAGAGAGGGATGAGAGAGAGGGATGAGAAAGAGAGAGTGATGAGAGAGAGGGATGAGAGGGGGAGAGAGAGGGATGAGAGAGAGGGAGAGAGGGATGAGAGGGAGGGATGAGAGAGAGAGAGAGGGATGAGAGAGAGGGATGAGAGAGAGAGAGGGATGAGAGGGAGAGAGAGGGATGAGAGGGAGAGAGAGGGGGAGGGATGAGAGAGAGAGTATACATTAAGATGCATGAAGTTCTGCATCCTTTCCCTCTACTTTTCCTGTCCTCCTCTCCTCTCATCCTCCACTTTTTTCTTGTCATCCTCCACTCATCTCCACTCTTCTCCTCTTCATCCTCCACTCCTCTCTTCATCCTCCACTCTTTTCTTCATCCTCCATTCTCCTCTCATCCTCCACTCTTCTCCTCTCTTCATCCTTCACTCCTCTCCTCTCTTCATCCTCCACTCTCCTCTCATCCTCCACTACTCTCCTCTCTTCATCCTCCACTCTTCTCTTCTCTTCATCCTCCACTCTTCTCTTCTCTTCATCCTCCAATAACAATGTATTTATAATTATTTATAATAAATAATCATTTATTATAAATATAAATAACAATTTATTTATAATTATTTACAATTAATAAATAATTATGTATGTGGTGCAATAACGACCCTGTTATTGCACCACATAAATAAGATCTGGATAATCCGGGATAATCTAATGTTGACTTCTCCCTCCCTCCCCC
The DNA here is from genome assembly GCF_018492685.1 of Alosa sapidissima. Classification (NCBI taxonomy): domain Eukaryota; kingdom Metazoa; phylum Chordata; class Actinopteri; order Clupeiformes; family Clupeidae; genus Alosa; species Alosa sapidissima. Next base: position 402,848 of record NC_055972.1, on the reverse strand, counting down.
AGGTGAATGATGAGCAGGCTCCTCCCCCTAAGCCCCCGCTGCCTGAGGGAGAGGTCCCCCCCCCTCGACCCCCCCCTCCAGAGGAGAAGGACGAAGAGTTCCCAGATCAGAAGGCCGGAGAGGTGGTCAGCGAGCCCATGATGGTGGCGGCCAGGCAGCTCCACGACGAGGCCCGCAAGTGGTCAAGCAAGGTGAGCACACTCCACACCACACGAGGGCGCTGTCCAAACTGCACCGCACACTCCACACCACACGAGGGCGCTGTCCAAACTGCACCGCACACTCCACACCACACGAGGGCGCTGTCCAAACTGCACCGCACACTCCTCACCACACGAGGGCGCTGTCCAAACTGCACCGCACACTCCACACCACACGTGGGCGCTGTCCAGACAGCACCGCACCACACGAGGACGCTGTTCAACACACACTCCACACCACACGAGGGCGCTGTCCAAACAGCAGTGCATATTCACAACCATGGGAGCAGTAGGGGTTAAGTCATTGAGAGACCTCAGACCCATTAGACCAGCCTCAGACGAGTCCAGGAAGTGATGTCAATTCCGGAAATAAGTACATAATTTACTTTACTCTTTATGGAGAATACAGCTGGAAAAAACGTGTTTTCTTTTACAGTTCATGGAAAAAATAGTTACATTAGATAGAAGCTTTTTATTATTATTCGTAATTCACATTTATTTATTAAATAACCGATTGCGACTGACTGTCCTGAGATCTGCCAGAGTCAGCTGGAAGGAGCTTGTGACTCACGCATAGGGAATCACGGAAGATATTGCGCAAAATTTTGGTTTATGGCTATCGTTTAGGTGTCCTTCCTATTCATTAACATGAACATGATGACTGACTAAATAAATGACTATGATGTTTAATAAACCATTGTAGGCATACAAGTTATCATTATATCACATCACATCAATTAAGTGTTTTCTGTAGGCTAGGCTACTGTGTGACATGCTTTACACTAGGCTACAGCATATAAATCAACAATAGGCTATCAACATGTTTGCAGTATCACTGTTGCAGAAATCACATACAAGAAGGCATCCTCTTGATTGTTTGTACATTTTTGCACATTCCAACATAAGGAAGCAGCATGAGGAAACTTGTCGTTTTTCTGCCTTATTTTCTAACTACTTTTACGAGTCTGCAGTATCACTGAGTACAGCTGTTACAAGAGGGTCTGGAGTCCCTTTGTTATGATTCACTTCCTGCGACGCGGTCATTCGTCTCTAAATGACTTAACTCCCTCTTCATGGGAGGGTGCTGTTACAAGAGGGTCTGGCGTCCCTTTGCTATGATTCACTTCCTGCGACGCGGTCATTCGTCTCTAAATGACTTAACTCCCTCTTCATGGGAGGGTGCTGTTCAACATGCACTCCAGATCAGGTCAGCTGTATTACACCTTCAGCACAAACAGATATCAGGAGAGACACAGCTCAACACTGCTCCAGATTGCTGTAGTGTACACTCCAAACCACATAGGGGTGCTGTAACACCTGTAGCACTGCACACTGCACCAAATCACAGGACATTCGTTTACACAATTGCAGCATCTGCAAGTAATCTCTTTGTCAATGGCAATGTTTATGGGCTGCATTGGTATGGGAAGACAGGCGCTTGAATACAGATATTCGTCTTCAGTTCATGTTTAGTATGTTTAGTATGTTTAATTATGCAAATTAGGCATTATCTCATTAATTATGTGTGATTTTGTATATATTTTATACAAAGCCAGGTGCAAAATTATTTTCGCCATATTTTTTGATTAAAATGTTTTGAGAAAACAGCCTTGAATGACAGCCAATGATATTCCGTTCTTAGCCTAGACTCACCTTTGAACTTTTGCAATTGGTTGCTGATACAAAGGAAGTGTCCATATTTGGATTACATAGCATCATGAAAGAAAAACAGAGCTTTCCAACGGTACTACACATGATATGCTTTGGATCACAGTCGCGGCAGTAACGATAGAATGCTAACTTCTGGTGAATTTAGGAGAAATATACAGGTGCAAGTAAACACAATGTAATGAAATAAACACCTAAATGTGTAAATCGGACTTTTGTGTAGTAGTATAAAAGCAAGTATCCACTATACAGCAAGTGTCTTGCCTTAATGTTGTACTCCAATGAAAATTCCCTGGATTTAACTTTCTGACTTATTCTGTCGGTGTGGGTAGTGTGTGGGTAGTGTGTGTGGGTAGTGTGTGTGTTGGGTAGTGTGTGTGGGTAGTGTGTGTGGTGTGTGGGGGTAGTGTGTGTTGGGTAGTGTGTGTGTAGTGTGTGTTGGGTAGTGTGTGTAGTGTGTGTGTTGGGTATTGTGTGTGTAGTGTGTGTTGGGTAGTGTGTGGGTAGTGTGTTTGCGTTTTAGCTCTCTGAACCTTTGCACTGCCATTAACACTCCACTCAGATGCCCCATGCAGTGTGTGGTCAGGAGTGTGTGTGTGTGTCCCATGCAGTGTGTGGTCAGCAGGAGTGTGTGTGTGTGTGTGCCCCATGCAGTGTGTGGTCAGCAGTAGTGTGTGTGTGTGTGTGCCCCATGCAGTGTATGGTCAGCAGGAGTGTGTGTGTATAGTAATATCTAATAGTAATATCAGCTGAGTGGTTGGGCTTGGTGGTATGTGCTGCATGTCTGGTAAACCCACTGTCTGACACACTTGTCTTGGGCGGCCTTGGCACTGGACACTGGTCATCGAGAAGACCTGGGCACATATGTCCATCCGGTACTTCTCCAGAGCATATAGTGGATGCTGTAGGGTGGAGGTGGATGCTGTAGGGTGAAGGCATAGTGGATGCTGTAGGGTGGAGGTAGATTGGATGCTGTAGGGTGGAGGTGGATGCTGAAGGGTGGAGGCATAGTGGATGCTGTAGGGTGGATGCTGTAGAGTGGATGCTGTAGAGTGGATGCTGTAGGGTGGAGGTGGATGCTGTAGGGTGGAGGTATAGTGGATGCTGTAGGGTGGAGGTAGAGTGGATGCTGTAGGGTGGAGGTTGAGTGGATGCTGTAGGGTGGAGGTGGATGCTGTAGGGTGGAGGTAGAGTGGATGCTGTAGGGTGGATGCTGTAGGGTGGATGCTGTAGAGTGGATGCTGTAGGGTGGAGGTATAGTGGATGCTGTAGGGTGGAGGTTGAGTGGATGCTGTAGGGTGGAGGTAGAGTGGATGCTGTCTGTACCAGGGTGGAGGTAGAGTGGATGCTGTAGGGTGGAGGTGGATGCTGTAGGGTGGAGGTGGATGCTGTAGGTTGGAAACATAGTGGATGCTGTAGGGTGGAGGTAGATTGGATGATGTAGGGTGGAGGTAGAGTGGATGCTGTAGCGTAGAGGTGGATGCTGTAGGGTGGAGGTAGAGTGGATGCTGTAGGGTGGAGGTATAGTGGATGCTGTAGGGTGGAGGTGGATGCTGTAGGGTGGAGGTAGAGTGGATGCTGTAGGGTGGAGGTGGATGCTGTAGGGTGGAGGTTGAGTGGATGCTGTAGGGTGGAGGTGGATGCTGTAGGGTGGAGGTTGAGTGGATGCTGTAGGGTGGAGGTAGAGTGGATGCTGTCTATACCAGGGTGGAGGTAGAGTGGATGCTGTAGGGTGGAGGTATAGTGGATGCTGTAGGGTGGATGCTGTAGAGTGGATGCTGTAGGGTGGAGGTATAGTGGATGCTGTAGAGTGGATGCTGTAGGGTGGAGGTAGAGTGGATGCTGTAGAGTGGAGGTAGAGTGGATGCTGTAGGGTGGAGGTGGATGCTGTAGGGTGGAGGTGGATGCTGTAGGGTGGAGGTAGAGTGGATGCTGTAGGGTGGAGGCATAGTGGATGCTGTAGGGTGGAGGTAGAGTGGATGCTGTAGGGTGGAGGTGGATGCTGTAGGGTGGAGGTAGAGTGGATGCTGTAGAGTGGAGGTAGAGTGGATGCTGTAGGGTGGAGGTAGAGTGGATGCTGTAGGGTGGAGGTGGATGCTGTAGGGTGGATGCTGTAGGGTGGAGGCATAGTGGATGCTGTAGGGTGGAGGTGGATGCTGTAGGGTGGATGCTGGCCAGAACACTGTAATAGTATCCCGATAACTCATTACAGTGTTCTAATATTTAAACAGGGATATTAATAACCAGGTTTGTCTGTGTTCATGTAAACACAATATCCTGAATATGATCCAAATTGGGACAAGTCTCATAACCAGGTCACTGAAGTGCATGTAAACCCAATCACTGTTTAGTTAGAGTTCAAACTCTAACATATCCAGGCTGTATTTTTAGTATCCAGTCCCGATTGTACGTGACAAGATATAATTCTGCTATTAATAGTGTTAGCGCTCCTTCACACATAATACTTGTGCCAAATAAGGGGACATCCTGGGACAAGAAGTCCTGAAAAGAAAAAGTTCATGCTTCTTACAAAATTAAGAAGTCAAGTAGGTTGATTAGAGAAAGTGATCATAACGTGTGGCCATCGGAGTTTCTTTTCGGTCTTGTATCTCTGTGGTCTACCTCTTATCTCCGTGGAGACACTGATATGGCCAGTGAAATGGCCTTTATTCTGACCCTGACCTTTCCCACACTTGGCCCAGAGAGGTGAAGATGCAAAGGATCATGGGACAAAATCTGAGCAGGTGCTGCAACTCCTCAGAAGCACTCAAAGTTCTGGTCCCTCCCACAACTATGTGGGCAACTCTGCAGCCAGTGGGGAACCAGCAGGCTTCACTGCTCCATTCTTAGTCCAATAAGAAGCCAGCAGACTTTGGTAGCCACTCCCACTCCTTCTGAAGTGAGAACCCTGATGGAGCAACTTACTAATCAAAGACGAGATAATTAGTAAGAAATGTACATGAATAAAACATGAATGAATAAATGCCTTAAGAGAGAGAGAGTTCACCGGAGCGACAAAGATGTGAAATTTAAGTATTTTTTATTATTTAAGGTGTCAACATAAGGACTAACGTTTCGACGTGTGCCACGTCTTCATCAGAGAGGTGACTCCGTTTAAAAAGAAGTCACGGTTTCTACCCTCTTCCAATCTTAACCCTACAATCATGACTTTAAGTCAGTTAGTAGAACACGACTTGGCTAAGTTGAGCCGATCAACTACTTTTAGAGCTAAGAAGAATATGAACAAACATGAAATAGAAACTCTACGAAATCTGGAGTTAAGACAAGACATCATCATTCGCCCTGCCGATAAGGGGGGCGCTGTTGTTGTAATGAGTTTGGTGAACTATGAGCATATAAAAAAAAAGGAAGATGACAAACAATACAAGCCTTTGCCTTCTAACCTTGTGACATAAAAAGTATGATTGACGTATTTATTGACACATCATTTAAAAGAGGTTGGATAACAGACAAAGAAAAAGCTTTTCTAGTTAAAGACCACCCGTTATGTCCAGTGTTTTATGGTTTGCCAAAGATCCATAAACGCTTAATTGATCCACCTTTACGTCCTATTGTGTCCAGCATAGACAGCCTTACTGAACCCTTGTCTCAGTTCGTTGATTTTTTCCTGAGAAAATATGTACATGATTTGCCATCTTACTTTGGTGACACCAATGATATGTTGAATGCTATCAATAATTTAAAATGTGGAGATCATGATTTTTTTGGTGTCTCTGGATGTGACAAGCCTGTATACTTGCATACCGCACCACATCGGTGTACAAGCCGTGTCTTATTATCTTAAACAATGCCCTGCAGATATTCTACCTCCTTCTGACTTTCTGATAAACTTAGTTAAACTAATACTTTCTAAAAACTTTTTTAAATATTCAGGAAAGTTTTACCTACAACTTCAAGGAACGGCGATGGGCAGCGCATTCGCGCCATCATATGCTTGTTTGGTAATGGGCCTTTGGGAAGACAAGTATATACTTACTAATCTCAATCCTTTCCATTCTAAGATCGCGCTATGGCGTAGATACATCTTTTTAATATGGAAAGGCACAGTGGATGAATTAAATGACTTTTTAATTTATGCCAACTCTAGCACTGACTATTTGTCTTTTACTATGGAGCATGACTCTCACTCGATCGACTTTCTAGACCTAACTATTGTGAAAGATGTTAATAATATACTGCAAACGACAATCTATCGCAAACCGCTGAGCAGAAATACTCTGCTTCAAGCAGATAGCAACCATCCAGCACATTTAATTCATAATATATCAATGGGTCAATTCCTTAGAGTGAGAAGGAATTGTAGCTCCACTGAAGACTTCATGTCCAAAGCGACTCAACTGGCGCAGCGATTATCGCAACGGGGATATGCGAAAGAAAATATTGAGAATGCTTGGGAGAAGGCGCTTAGTGTTGACCGATCCTCCCTGCTAAATAAGAGAATTAAGAGCAAATCAAATCCTAAAATCTGCTTCTCTACCCGCTATTCGCCAATGACGGGGAGAATAAAACACATTGGCATATCCTCCAGAGTGACCCTGCCTTAAAAGACATCTGTGCGGAGCCACCTAGAGTCGTCTTCAAACGTGCCCGCAATATTCGAGACCGTTTGGTCCATTCTGACATGAACATTTCGCCTCCCACGACCTGGCTTTCTAATCCGCTGGGATTCTACAAATGTGGTAATTGTGCCCAGTGTTCTAACTCTACTAAAGATTTTTCGCATCCCCGGACGGGTAAATCTTATCCTATTGGTTCTTTTATCAATTGTAATAGTACACATGTAATTTACTTATTAAAATGTCCATGTGGTTTGGTATACATTGAACAGACAAAACGTCAACTAAAAATTAGAATATCAGAGCACAAAACCGCAATTCGCACTAAAAACACCACTTATGCCGTGGAAAGACATTATATGCAGGCAAATCATGGATCTCCAGCTTCATTAAAATTTTGGGGGATAGAAAAAATCAATACACCCTCTAGAGGCGGAGACATGATCAAAAAACTCTTATGTAGGGAGGCGTTCTGGATATTTACCCTTAATACACTTGAACCTCATGGTTTAAATGAGGAACTAAATTTGTCGTGCTTTCTGTAGGTCTATGTGTGTAGTCTGATATCTTTTGAACATTTTGCACACGTCGAAACGTTAGTCCTTATGTTGACACCTTAAATAATAAAAAATACTTAAATTTCACATCTTTGTCGCTCCGGTGAACTCTCTCTCTCTTACTGGATTCGGTCCTCTCCCGTTGATGCACTAGATGTGACCCGCAGTAGCGCGGAGGTACATTTGTTTTCTACGTGAATAAATGCCTTATTGTTGCTGCTTTATTTAGTCTCATTCCTCTCTGGTCATAATCTTGTTCACACATCCACATCCACCCATTGCATTGTTTCAGGATGTAGTGAAACTAACTAGTGTTTGGCTTAGCTTAGCTTCCTTTGCTCAGCTCATAGCATAGCATAGCTGATGTAGCTTTAGCTTAGTGTGCTAGCGAGAGGAATGCTCAGTGGATGTTTGCAGTGTAGCGGTAGCCATAGATACAGTAGACCTAACAGACCTAACCCCACTAGCATCTGTGTTGACATCCCTCTGGGTTGGTGGAGCTTCAGAGTGGGAGAAACCCAAACTTTACCGACGCTGACAATCCAGCTTCCTCTCCTCTCCTCCTCTCCCTCTCCTCTCCCTCTGTCATCATCCCCCTCTCCCCTCCTCCTCTCTTTCCTTTCCTCCTCTCCCCTTCTTCCTCTCTGTTCTCATCCTCCTCTCTCCTCTCTTCTCCTTTCCTCTCATCTCTCCTCTCTCTCTCCTTCTCCCTCCCCCCCCTCCCCCCATCCCATCTGTCCCCTCTCTCTCCTCTAAAGTAGGTTTACATCCAGTGGCTCACACTAACTCTCTCCTTCTCTCTCCCTGCTCCCTCCCCTCCCCCCCCCTTCCCCCCCCCTTCCCCCTCCCCCCTTGGTCAGCCGGAGGACTCAGGGGAAGGCTTTGATGGGGCGGAGGGTGAGGTTGATGTAGACGAGGAGGACGAGTTCACAGACAACGAGGACGATTATGAGCCCGAGCTGCTGCTCATTCCCACCAATCAGCCAGTTAACCAGCCCATGCTGGCCGCGGCCCAGGCTTTGCACCAGGAAGCTCGCAAGTGGTCCAGTAAGGTACTTCCTGCTTCCGCCGGCCCTGCGGCATTTTGGGGCCCTGGGCGGGGGCCTCTGTGAGGGGACACCGCTGCTGTTACTATGACTACTGCATCCCGAGGGGATCTATTGGTGTTGCTGCTGCTGATGTTATTATTGGTGCTGAGGTTGCCCTTGGTGACTATTGGAATGGCAAGTTTGGCGTGCACTTTTGTTTTTGGATGAACTGATGCTGGCTTCACGAGTGCCTCCTGCTCGGGTATAATATATAAATGTATGTATCTGTGCATATATCTGTGAGAATGACACGCCCAGCCAACACCAACCCTCCAATCAGAGGAGGAGATCACACTCCATCTGCAATCCACTCTGCTGTCAATTACACCGCTTGTCCCGCCCACCCGTGTGAAGCCAAGGATGACAGTTTCCTCGGGGTTTCCATGGCGATGAAGTCATGTCACTTGCCTGCCATTTTGTTTGTTTCTTTGCATCTTGCACCAAATTAACCCACTTACTCCACACATCCCACCATACCCCTCCCCTCCCCCAAAACATGCTAAGTCAACCCACTTACTCCACACATCCCACTTACTCTACACATCCCACTTACTCTACACATCCCACCGATGGGATCGCATCAGTACCCCTCCCCCTCCCCCCTCAAACATGCTAAATCAATTTTCGGTATCATAAGGTTGTGTGGCATAGTCATGTCACACACCGTTTGAAAGCTTGGACTCTCAGGAATCAATATAAGTCAAACATTTATGAAATATAAATGTAGAGTGCTTTACATGGTTAAATTTATCTTAATGTGTCTACTTCTATCGACGGACCCCCCCCCCCCCTTGGTGCTTCCCTACCCTCTAGGCTCTCTATATAATGTGTATATCCTTAGGAATATGTAGACGAAGCATCTTGGATTTTGAAATGTCCACAAGAACCCATAGAAATGGAATGTCCATGTTGTTTCATCCAATATAAGTTGTGCAGAAGTAGTCCATCTTATACACAAATTGAACATAAAATTGCAAAAATAGATATTTTTGTGTAATTATTCCATATTTAGTGTAGTCATTCCATATCAGAACCCCTGACATACAATCCAAATATAAGCATGAAATGTTTCATTTGAGACTTTTATGGACATACCTTTACAAATAATTGTCTAAAATACTCATCAAAGTCAAAGTCAAAGTCAAAGTCAAAGTCAGCTTTATTGTCAATTTCTTCACATGTTCCAGACATACAAAGAGATCGAAATTACGTTTCTCACTATCCCACGGTGAAGACAAGACATATTTTACCAATTTAGGTCCACAGACAAACATAACATTCAAGTAAACAAAAAAGTAAGTAAATAAGTAAATAAGAGGGCACATATAATAATGAAAAAATAAGAGCAGCAAAATGTGGTTGAAATTGTGCATAGACAGT
>NC_055972.1:348378-388378 GCF_018492685.1 Alosa sapidissima | reverse complement strand
ACCAATCAGAGCTCAGCAGCCAACTCTTGACCAGCGTGATACCAGAACTCAGCCAGAACTGGACCAGAGTCCACCGGTGTCTGGGTGAGACTGGCCAGTGGTGCTGATGGAAGTGAAAGCTGTGTGAGTGGTCTTTATAGAAGGGGCACCGGAGTACATGCCTGATCAGAAATCTGTGGGGGTGTCAGACACATGGCCCTGGTGTTGGTATGGGTGTCTTCATATGTGCCTGATCAGAAATCTGTGGGGGTGTCAGACACATGGCCCTGGTGTTGGTATGGGTGTCTTCATATGTGCCTGATCAGAAATCTGTGGGGGTGTCTGTCGCTGCCTGATGGGCGTGTCTGTCGTGAATGCCTCATTTAACGATACTGTAATTACAAAAGACAGCGCCAATCCAAGATGGCAGAGCTAACTCAAAGACAAAGGCAGTATTTCTACATAAAACAAATACCTTCAGGATTTGTGCACTAAAGTTAGCGAGAAATTAATACTATTAATTCTAAAAGTAATTTTGAGGTATCTCTCAGGTATCTTAGTATGTGCCTGATCATAAATCTGTGGGTGTTGGATTCAGGACCCTGTGGAGCCGGAGAGAGGATGCAGGACCAGATCTATGGAGTGTTTGCACCTGTGCTGAAACAGGAACCAGATGCTTTAATCTCAGGGCTGAGAACCAGATGAGGTCAGGATTACGGACCGTACGGGGATTAAGATGAGGTCAGGATTACGGATTGTATGGGGATTAAGATGCTATGCTGGAACCAGATGAGGTCAGGATTACGGATTGTATGGGGATTAAGACACTGCTGGAACCAGATGAGGTCAGGATTAGGGATTTTATGGGGATTAAGACACTGCTGGAACCAGATGAGGTCAGGATTACGGATTGTATGGGGATTAAGACACCATGATGGGAAGTCACTTATATTCTTTGTTAAAAAAAAGTTTGGTCTAATAATTGTGCATTATAGAAAGGAAAAAATGCTTCCCATTTTTCCCATTGGCCGTAAATGTTTTTTTATCTGGCCAGCTTCTTTGTGGTAGGCTCTGAGTGTGAGTGTGTTTTAAAAGCTGAGTCTGTGTTTGAGTGTGTGTTTTAAAAGCTATGCGTATTTACACAAAGGTGAAGATGAGCACAAACCTGTCTGATATGCCGAGATTCTCGTAGGCTGAAAGACTCCACTGCACAGTAGATCGACTGATCTCTCTCTCTGGTAAATGCAAGCCAGCTCTAGTACTGCCTTGCGTTTACTCATATCCACTAGCTTTGGACTGGCTCAGGATAGAATAAAGAGGTTCCTACTCGGTACCAGGCTCCTTAATGTGGGCGCACTGAGAATAGGGAATGTTCATGTTCAGTTCCTTGTGTTCTGTGACTTGTGTACGAGTGTGACTGTCGTTTTGGAATGTACGGATGTCATGGACACCACTGTAGAACTCTTTCTGTTCAACCCATAAAGCTGAATATAGTGCCTGGGATTGTGGGAAATGAAGTTCTTTTAAAGTGTGTTTTCTATCCAAACCCTTGAAACAGACCAGGAGCTTGTTGAGAGGGGTGTGAACTACAGGAAGTAAAGTCAACCAAGTGAAACCAACATCAGCTGTGACGTTATTTCTCAAATGAATCTCCTCTTTCTGACACCCTCTCACACAGCCCCATGCTCAATATAATAATCATAGTAGTATTTCCATAAGTGTAATTATATTAGTATATAAGTGTAATCATAGTAGTATTTCCATAAGTGTGATCATATTAGTATATAAGTGTAATTATATTATGATTTCCATAAGTGTGCTCAATATAATCATTATATTAGTATTTCCATAAGTGTAATCATATTAGTATATAAGTGTAATCATATAAGTATTTCCATAAGTGTAATCATATTAGTATATATACGTGTAATTATAGTAGTATAGAAGTGTAATTATATGATTATGTAAGTTTAATTATATTAGTATATAAGTGTAATCATATTAGTATAGATGTGTAATTATAGTAGTATTTCCATAAGTGTCCATAGGTAGAGGTGCTTTGAAAGCATTCAAGAGACACACACAATGCAAACTCAATAATACCGTTTTATTTAACATTTCTCAGCAATGAGAAGGCTTTCGGTTTTTTTAAATATGTCTTTTTTTTAACACAAGTTGTTCCCTTTACACACACACAAATTCACTCACACACACTCATCGACTTGGTCACGCTGCAGTAAAGGGAATTATGTCTCTAGTGTTTGTGCAAACAGGCAGCTGAGTGTTTGGTTTCTGTGTACATCCAGGGCTGCTCCTACTGAAGGGAAGAGCCTCTTGTCCTGATTTGGCCGCTATCTGACCTGCAGCAGACGCTCCCAAAACCACCACTCAGACAGGCTTTTTGGAAAGGAGCAAAGATCACTTTTTCTGACAGGAACGGTTTGGGAGGAACCATCCAGAGAGAAGAACCATTCTGAGAGAGAGTTCCTTTGGGAGAAGAACCATTCTGAGAGAGAGTTCATTTGGGAGTGCTTGCTGAGTGCTGAGTGTAGATGCTGGGGCCATGCCACTAGGGGGCAGAGCAACGTCCGGCTACGGTCACTAGGATATCTGCTGCAACCGTTTGGTTACCAAGGCAACAAATGGCTAAGCACGACACAGCCCACCTCTCTGTGGTCTGCTGCCAGGGATTGGGGCTACACACACACGCACACACACACATACGCACACACACACCTTATGTAACTTGTGCAGACAATGCTTTCAGTTTAACGTTTTCTTACTCCTGTGTTGGGGTTGGGGTGCTATTCCTGTGCTCCTGAATGATGGGGGTGTTAGAGTAGCGGGGGTGATTTGAAACACACACACACACACACACACACACACACGTTATTTCAGATCCAAGGTTTCAAAGATCACATATGTACACGCATGCACACACACACACACACACTGAATAAACGGGTTCTTCAGACAATGCTTTGGATGGGACAGCAGGAAGCAATACTGGTGTATGGAATGGACTGGTGCCATATTGAATTACTTCATCTAATCTAGACCACCTCATTCTAGAAAAAAAAATAGGTGCAATCCTCATTTTCACAGTGAGGACAAATACATGTTCATACAATGAGCCCGTCCCTTTAAGGCCCGTCCCTTTCAAACCAAATTTAAAAGTCCCCAGATGTCTTCTCCTTTCAGGCATGGTGAAAATTCACTTGCTGTGTTTGAACTAGTGTAAACAAAATATGCATAATAAGGCTTAAGAACATAGTTAGAGATGTGTTGAGGATAACAATGGAACTAAAAGGTGTGTGTTTGGCACGGCGTATTTGTTGTTGTTGTTGTTGGGGAGTTTACATCTCTCTAGACACCTGCCTCAGGTGCGCACCTGAAACTTGCCTGCTTTGGTGATGTACTTGACGCCTTTGAAGGGCTTGTACTTCTCCCCATACATGTCCAGCCTGTTCACCTTCAGACCTGCACAGGACACAACAACAACAAACAAACAAACACACAACAACGTCGTCAATACAGGACACAACAACAACAAACAAACAAACAAACAAACACTACATCTAAATGTATTTGCTCGCAAACCAAAACAGATTGTCTGCTTACTAGGGGTGTAAATATTAACCGATACGTATCGGTATCCGTTTTTAATGTGTAAGATACGGCTACATCGATACGTGAAGCCCCGTATCGGAAAAAAACTGAAATGAACCGGTCGTTATATCGATTTACTTGTTATGAATCGGTTCACAACCTTTTCTGCTCGCTCAGACTCTCATTTACGTTCCAAGTAGCGCGTTCATCCCACTTCCGGTTTTGAAACTATACGTGGCACGGAATTGTGGGTAATGCAGTTCGTTTTTGGTTACATTCATTGCCCAAAGTTGTCAAATGACCTCATTACCCATACATCTACTGCAACTTAAGCATGTGACAACTTGCACTCGGTCGGCTTTAGGGTTGGGTATCGTTTGGGTTTTATCCGATACCGGTGCTAAATCGATACTTTTAAAACGGTGCCGGTGCCGAAATGGTGCCTGAACCGGTACTTTGTTTTTAAAATGTTTTACATTAAAATTGTCTAAAGCATGAATTGCTTTTTTTTTTTATTGATAAGACAAATTTGAACATGCAATTGAATTGTTATATTCAATTTAATATTATCTCATTGCTCCTACGAATAATACATTTAAATCTTAAAACAGCTTGCCATGCATGCACACACAATGGTAAGCTCTGCTTTCAAGTTTACCCAGTGTAGGCGGTTTGCCATAAGGTATGTTAAAACCGCTTGCCATAGAAATGCCAAGTCATGGACAACGGCATTTGCAAGCAAGCTAATCTAACACGGACTCTACTTTCCAGTTAATTCAGTGTGTTCCTAAATGCTTCAAGAAATGTCATGTCTTAACCCATAACACGCAATAGTTTTGAACATGTTAGAGGCTACATGTCGGTGTTGAAGTGTTTAGATTCCCAGCGCTAGCCTAGTAGGCAGCATTTTAACAGCAACTATGGCTATGCGCTAACACCAGTCAGCTGAGTTTAATTAGCGATAACGTACGGAGATGGTTTCATAGCCTCTTTGACAGCTCAGTGACATCAGGTATGTAACCTACATATTTATGTTTTTGCCAGCGAACTTTTAACATGATCTTCATATTCATTGTGATGCTATATGGGCCTCATGCACATGGAAGATTAATATGCCATTATGTTGTTTAGAACACACTGTGAAATAAAGTTTTCACCTTACAACTTTGCTGATAACATTTCAAATAAATGTCAGTTAGCGCATTAGAAAGGATATTGTGTAACATATAGGCTACTGTTGATGTTGTTTCATAGCCTTTTGGTTGTGTGTAGTTAGGCCCACTGCTAGATTTTGACAGGAGCTCGTGATATCGCTTTAAAGTAGGCCTAAGCACTTGGGCTCACGCAAGCTGTCAAACACTGTCGCCTATGTGGTGCACCCCTCTGGTTTATACATCCAATGTTTATGTTAGCTAACTGTATCTGGATGTGTTGCTATCAGAGCAAGACGTTAGAGATGGCGCATGACATGCAGTGATGCCTCATATAAAAAATATATATATTAAAAAAAAAACGATTTTTTGATGCAGTTACTACCGTTTGCGTCGGCACCGGTGCCATATTAGAACCGTGTTTCGGTGCCCAACCCTAGTCGGCTTTTGTTTTTCGAAATCCAGCGCGAAATTAAACACTCTTAGCATTCCTAAACAGCAACGATAGAGTAGCCTTACCTTTGATGAAGGGATTTCCTTAATGTTAAATAATAATTTGGCCCTTGCTGCTAAAACGATGCACAAATTATTAGCCAATGATTTTGTTCATATTCACTCAGACTTGTGGCATTTTAGGTTTCTGCATTAGGTCTGTTGGAACAAAATAAGAGAGTTCATTGATTTGTAGGCCTATTTTATTCTTGTAGGGTAGGCTATATGAGAAAAGGCCAAGAGTGTCTTAAGCACTGTTTTATTTTATTTCGGTATTGTCTTACCTCAACAAGGCTACAGCTCCATGAAAACAATCAGATATAACTCTATAAAATCTGTAAAGTCTATAAAAATGTATTTTTATGTTGTATTTGGCTGCTGTGTTTGACTGAAATGTACTGTAGACTATTCTTTTTTCATTTCAATACAGTATATGAAACAAACCTCAGTTTAGATAACACATTTTTTTGCCTAATTGACAACCATGACCATGATAATTGATCATATAAAATTAATGTGCACCTTGAGCAAATGATCAGAATGCTTTCCATTCTTGAACTACATCGAATCGTACTGAATCGGTTTTTATAAACATGTATCTTTTCTTGTATCGAATCGTGCCCATGTATCTAGATGTGTCTTTTACATGAGAGATTCACACCCCTACTGCCTACTATCATATGGTTATTATTTTAATTGTGATGGCCTTATAATTATTAACATACTCGTTGTTTGCTTCTTTTGTTGATAGACGTTTGATGAATTGCCTACTAGTAGTTAACTGGAAATGGAGGGGCAATGTTTCGAAAGGGTTTTCAACAAATTTGGTTATAAAGCCAATATAAAAAGGTATAGTCGTGCTTTGTGCATCTTTGCAGTGGCAAGCACTTTCTTAAAGACGCCGCATGCCGAGATAAGGAAGCACTCACACGTGGGTGCATACGTAGATTTGCATTCAGTTGGTGCACCGCGCCTACTCTCGCTGTTTTACAGAAATAGCCGTGTTACCTTACTTTACTGCATTGTTAGTCTATTAAAAGCAGTTGGTCACTTTGTGTGAATGACGCTATTTTCTGCATGTTTTTAATTCCAACCTTTTTGGAGCAGAAACGAGAACGCGCACACATCCTGAATTACTTACACCTGGCTTGACATGTCGCACCTACTAATCCTGGATTGGCGTTAGTGAAACGAGTTTAGCTAGGATGACCAGACAACGCCATGTCAAACATCGCTTTACTTATCTTGGATGTCTTAATTCTGCCTTTGTGAAATACCCCTCTGGTCAACACAAACTACAGGTAGGAATTGGCAGACCTGTCCCGAGGTATACTACAGACATAGGCTATGCTGAACCTGGCTTGATCCAAGCATTCTAACAGTGCCTTTCAGTGTTGGAGCAGTGGCAATACCTCAAAAGCTCTATTCAACTATTGCCTTGCGGTGTGAATGCGGTTCGTTGGATTTTACCTGTGGCCTGCCTTCGAATTTAGCTTCTATGACTAAAATCAAATCAATAAAATAAAACAACAGCAGTGATTGGCTGCAAAAATAAATAATGTCACGCGTCTTGCACCTCTCAAACTGGGCTATCAGGTAACCTAGAGAAAAATTTGAAATTATGAAATATGACTGAAGGCATTAAAATGCTGCTTGTTTGTCAGGATACTTTTTCACTGATTTATTTTAAAAATATGAGCTATGAGTGTGAATGTTATATATTCCATCCCCAAATTCTGTTTTACTGGTTTATTTGACAAATAATCTATATGGATTTGCTCTATAAAGACCTTATGTCTGTTTGGGATTGTTTTGAGAGCCTATTGATGTATCTCAGAATAAAGGAATGTCCACAACATTAGTGAGGTTTTTTTTGTGTGTGTAAATGTATTTTACTTAACTCATTGAATGTAGCTGGATACTCATGAACGCATGTCTCTAATAGCCACAATAGGAGTAATTTTAGCAACACCGTATTTTGTGTGGCCCACAACGACCCAGTGGATCATGAAAACGTGCTAAAAAAATTCACATTCCTTGCTTGCTTGTTGGTACATTTTAATCCCATTCAGATTGCCACTTATCTGTGATGTAAGAGTTCAGTATAGGTTTAAGGTCTGGGGCAGGGATTTGACATTCTGTGACTTCTTCATTGAGGGCTTGCTTAGCAGCACTGTCCGCTTTCTCATTTCCCCTCAGACCAACGTGGCCTGGGACCCAGCAAAAAACTACACTCAAATTCTGGTTCTTTAGACGTTCTAGTTGATCAAGCTCAGATTTGGTTGTACTTTTTGCAATTTAATTGAATGCAATTTACTTTTACGATTAAATAAAATTAATTTATCCCTCTCACCCATAGTTTTCTATTTATTTACAAATGTACATAGGCCTACAGTAATTACATTTATACATAGTTATTCTACTGATCTTTATACAATTCATCCTGCACATAGACTTATTCTTACTACTCTTATAATGTTGTTTCTGCACTACAATGACACTGTTTCCACACTGGACAAAAAAGAGAAAAAGTCCGCTCGCTTCAACCAGGGTTTTCTGCTCCCACTCGTTTTTATTTTTCTGTGACGTTTCGGGTAATCACCCTTCTTCAGACGTCTACTGTTTCCACACTGCACATAGCTGTATGTTATGTACATATCTGTTATATATTTGTCATATTGAATATCCATATTTATTCTGTTTTATTATATTCTGGTAATACACTGCATATATCTATATTACTATTTCTACTATTATAATGTTACTGCTACATCTACATACATTATTCTACTTATTGTATGAGATAACTGCTAATACACTGCACATTTATATTTAATTCATATTACTCTAAACCACCTTCTGTAAATCAACTGTATACTACTGTCTACATTGCACTATATTTCTTGACCTGTCTCTGTATATTTCATAACCTTTCTATACTTTGCATCACATTGCATGCATACTGTAGCTACATGAATCACAGCTAAGATCCTTGGTTGCTATGAAGGCCAGTCGTTCTAAATGGATGGTTGCTATGGCCAAAGGCCAGTTATCTCTGCCGTTGTCAAGTGGGCATATCCTAACTTTATCTTATTTTAAACATCTCTATTTTACTTAGCCTACTTCCATACAGTGAGTCCCATTAAGAAGTGGTTCACGCAGCAACATTATTAAATTAATCTGTCACCATATGCCTAAGCCAACGTTTGCAAAGAGGAGAATCTTTTAATTTGATTCACAATAAAACGTTACATTTAATGTACATGTAAACAATGAGTAGGCTAGTTTTAGTTGTTGGTGGTGTTACTGCATCCCTTAGTTATGCCTACAATGCAAAATTGTTCCCTCGTGATTGTTAGACGCATTTCAAAACATCGCGACATGAAATGCCACCACAAAACATTGTTTGTGAATCGGTCTTATTAGGAGTCCTCGCTTATGCGGTCACAGACTCATGCGCTACTTTTAGGGCTAAAATGCTTCCTGAATTACTCTTAGTAAAAAAAATAGGAGTCCTAAAGTTACGAGTGACGAAGTTACGAGTACAAGCATCTCATATCAAATGACCATGGCATTACGCTAAGCAACATAAATCCCATAACGTTACAGCAACATCTCCTCCCTATGACATAGCTAGCTAGCTTCTAGCCACACAAGAAATGAATGATGTTAAAATCTCCGCTTAGCATTCTAATAACAGAAGGGGCACATTTATGTGGACCACTACAACATGACTCATTATGTCTGTAACTCTATAAAACACTTACTTTCATAAAGGAAGCACACCATCCAGCACATACACATGGAAACCGATATTTTAGGTACTTGGCCACGAACTCAAAACGTGTCTCTCTGAAGCTCTGTTCTAGAATCTTTGCCCTGAAGTCTGTTCTAGTTGCTAGGCAACATCAAATAAATAAAATGAGAGTCTTTTCAAGGTATTAAAAGTGTACGTGTGATTACGAATGGATGTGTGTGGTTTGCAATTAGAATAAACAAGAAATAACATTTCCAATAATTTCCCATGATAAATTACATAATATTTGCACCTTCCTTACTTGTGAAGCTCACACCGTATTTCAAGTACACTAGTGAAATGTAATACAACGTTGCCACCTAGCGTTCAGATGTAGGCTATTTAACATTAACGCGAGATTGCTTGCTTATTCTTTCGTCAACTCCATGCTTTTAGGAAACAGAGATAGCTGTTTTAGGTAACAGAGATAGCTGTTTATTGTCCCTAGGTTTACAGAAACACCTATTCATATTAATACGTAGCCTATGGAGTGCTGCCGACCACTGTTCATTACGGCCCAGAATGCCTTGCATGTCTTTGTAACAAAACAGTAAAACCTAAATGCCCGTAAACATATGCATTTGCATACTTGTAACATTTTTAATAATACTCTCCCATCATGATATTTAACAATAATGAAAAATTGAATTTGAATACCGTCAATGTGAAAACAATTCTATCATGTAAGCTATATATAGCTACTGTTCTCCTTGCTATTTCAGTTCGTAAGTCCATACTATCCCATTTCATGATTGGGCAAGGTTGCCCGGAGACATTGTGGCTGCTCAGAGACATTGTGCATACTTGAAAGGCATTGTGATAGATGTACCAGAACAACTGCAAATGTGGAAAGTGATAGTTACCAAATACGGGTGGGTGGTTTACCAAATGCTGGAAACTTTTGGAATGTTTTCTTTTTTTTTTAGCTTATGCACCCTCACATTGGAGTCCCGAGTTCAAACACAAAATTTGGTATCGATATGCGACAGTGTTCCTGAGATATGGACGACTTCCTGTTTCGGAGCTTCGCCGCCGATTTCGTTTGGCTGTGATGGGGCAAACGCTTTCGAAAATCAAAAATCCTTCCGGCAACTTTTGTGAGGCTTAGTCCAAGGATAATGTACGTCAAGTTTCGTGGCGTTCGGACCAAATTTGTGACCTTTGAAATTTAGTCTCGCATTCTGTTCAATCCAATATGGCGGACGAACGACACGCCCACCTGACGTCATCTTCGCGAGCATCTTACACCGGTACTGACCGGACGTTTTAAAGTTGGAACGGTGTCTCTGTCTCAAAGGGCCCAGGCGCTAGAGCTGACCAAACATAGGGAGACGGGAAAAATACTAATAAAACTTAAGAAGAACAACAAGTGTGCTGCTCTGCAAGCCCACTTAATAAAACTTAAGAACAATAAGTGTGCTGCTCTGCAAGCCTACTTAATAAAACTTAAGAACAACAATAAGTGTGCTGCTCTGCAAGCCCACTTAATAAAACTTAAGAAGAACAACAAGTGTGCTGCTCTGCAAGCCCACTTAATAAAACTTAAGAACAACAAGTGTGCTGCTCTGCAAGCCCACTTAATAAAACTTAAGAAGAACAACAAGTGTGCTGCTCTGCAAGCCCACTTAATAAAACTTAAGAACAACAAGTGTGCTGCTCTGCAAGCCCACTTAATAAAACTTAAGAAGAACAACAAGTGTGCTGCTCTGCAAGCCCACTTAATAAAACTTAAGAAGAACAACAAGTGTGCTGCTCTGCAAGCCCACTTAATAAAACTTAAGAAGAACAATAAGTGTGCTGCTCTGCAAGCCCACTTAATAAAACTTAAGAAGAACAACAAGTGTGCTGCTCTGCAAGCCCACTTAATAAAACTTAAGAAGAACAAGTGTGCTGCTCTGCAAGCCCACTTAATAAAACTTAAGAAGAACAACAAGTGTGCTGCTCTGCAAGCCCACTTAATAAAACTTAAGAAGAACAATAAGTGTGCTGCTCTGCAAGCCCACTTAATAAAACTTAAGAAGAACAATAAGTGTGCTGCTCTGCAAGCCCACTTAATAAAACTTAAGAACAATAAGTGTGCTGCTCTGCAAGCCCACTTAATAAAACTTAAGAAGAACAATAAGTGTGCTGCTCTGCAAGCCTACTTAATAAAACTTAAGAAGAACAATAAGTGTGCTGCTCTGCAAGCCTACTTAATAAAACTTAAGAACAATAAGTGTGCTGCTCTGCAAGCCCACTTAATAAAACTTAAGAAGAACAACAAGTGTGCTGCTCTGCAAGCCCACTTAATAAAACTTAAGAACAATAAGTGTGCTGCTCTGCAAGCCCACTTAACTATATGTGTTCCACACCGTTTCAGATAGATGGGCTTTCTCTTAACTGAGTACCAGACGGCATAAAACGTACCTGTACACCTGACCACTGCACACTGGTTTTTAGCAGGACATCATTAAAACATGATTCAAAGGACTACACAGATGATGGCTCTAAACTAGCATCAACACATGAATATGTACACAGGACTACACATGAGTATGCATAGTATATACACATGAGTATGCATAGTATATACACATGAGTATATCATAGTATATATCTGGGGTTCAATCAGAATAACCAATCAACAGAAATATGTGTTGTGATATACCTTGTAATAGACTCTTAAATATGACCCTGTGCAACCCTATATACCCCTATGACCCTGTGCAATCCTATATACCCCTTATACCCATATGACCCTGTGCAACCCTATATACCCATAATACCCATACACTTAATATTGCATATTACCCAATGTAACCCTATATACCTATAATATATATATATATATATATATATATATCAAGGTGACTCTAGCCTCAGGGCTCACTGTCGGCCATTGGCCTACTAATGACTCACTTCACCTCAAGCTAGTCTGTGGTTGGCTGTTATCACACAACTAGCGCCCTGATCTCATCTCTGATTGGCTGCGGCAACTTTCATAGTTCCCTTATCTGTCTGTAATTGGCTGTTAACACGCTCATATCTCATAACTAAACTGTGAACGGCTGCTGCTCACCTTCATCTGAGAGTTCCTATTAGCCAATCAAATCACCTTCATCTGAGAGCTCCTATTAACCAATCAAATCACCTTAATCTGAGAGCTCCTATTAACCAATCAAATCACCTTCATCTGAGAGCTCCTATTAGCCAATCAAATCACCTTCATCTGAGAGCTCCTATTAACCAATCACCTTCATTTCAGTGTTCATATTAGCCAATCAAATCACCTTCAGTCCATGATTCCGCCAAATTGTGAAAATGGAGCTCATCTCCCCTCCATTCCGTGCTCTTGAAACACTGTGTTGATTGGCTGGGCCTGATTATTGCTCTTGAAACACTGTGTTGATTGGCTGGGACTGATTATTGCTCAACCAAAGCCACCATGATTGTTTCTCATTGACAAAGTGTTGGGAATAAAATAGCGGGCTCTACCTGTGATTGGTCGCTGGCCCTCACCTCTGAACTGTGATTGGTCGCTGGCCCTCAGTCATTACTGACACCAGTGCCCTTCATCTTGATTGACCACACCTCTCCTTGCTATGATTGGCTGTCCCCTCCCCTGCTCTTTGCTATGATTGGCTGTCCCCTCCCCCTCTCCTGTGCCTTGTCTCAGTTCCTATTGGCCAACCCTGCTCCCTGCCTCAGTTCTGATTGGTCGGCCTTGTCGCACCCGAGATGGCAAGCTGCTGTATCTTGAGGTCGATGTTGAGGCTGGGGTTCTCCTCTGGTTTGGGGGCTCCTGACTGCAGACTCAGGCCGCCCTTCAGGTTGGGCAGCTTCTGCTGGTTCAGCTTCCCAATGTCCCACACCAGCACCTGCAGCAGGGACACGAGAGAGCAGATTTGTACTTATGTCCTATACTATATACCTCATATCCTACACACACCATCACCTGCAGCATCTATACCTCATATCCTACACACACCAGCATCATCTATACCTCATATCCTACACACACAATCACCTGCATCATCTATACCTCATATCCTACACACACCAGCACCTGCAACATCTATACCTCATATCCTACACACACCAGCATCATCTATACCTCATATCCTACACACACTATTACCTGCATCATCTGTACCTCATATCCTACACACACCAGCATCATCTATACCTCATATCCTACACACACCAGCACCTGCAACATCTATACCTCATATCCTACACACACCAGCATCATCTATACCTCATATCCTACACACACTATTACCTGCATCATCTGTACCTCATATCCTACACACACCAGCATCATCTATACCTCATATCCTACACACACCAGCACCTGCAGCATCTATACCTCATATCCTACACACACACCAGCATCATCTATACCTCATATCCTACACACACTATACCTCATATCCTACACACCTGCAGCATCTATACCTCATATCCTACACACACCAGCATCATCTATACCTCATATCCTACACACACCAGCATCATCTATACCTCATATCCTACACACACTATACCTCATATCCTACACACACCAGCATCATCTATACCTCATATCCTACACACACCTGCATCATCTATACCTCATATCCTACACACACCAGCACCTGCAGCATCTATACCTCATATCCTACACATACCAGCATCATCTATACCTCATATCCTACACACACTATACCGCATATCCTACACACCAGCATCATCTATACCTCATATCCTACACACACCTGCATCATCTATACCTCATATCCTACACACACCAGCATCATCTATACCTCATATCCTACACACACTATACCTCATATCCTACACACACCAGCATCATTTATACCTCATATCCTACACACACTATACCTCATATCCTACACACACCAGCATCATCTATACCTCATATCCTACACACTATACCTCATATCCTACACACACCTGCATCATCTATACCTCATATCCTACACACACTAGTGCTGCTACTGGTTAGCGCTTCAGACTTGTAACCGGAGGGTTGCCGGTTCGATCCCTGACCAGTAGGAACGGCTGAAGTGCCCTTGAGCAAGGCACCTAACCCCTCACTGCTCCCCGAGCACCGCTGTTGTTGCAGGCAGCTCACTGCGCTGGGATTAGTGTGTGTTTCACCTCGCTGTGTGTTCACTGTGTGCTGAGTGTGTTTCACTAATTCACGGATTGGAATAAATGCAGAGACCAAATTTCCCTCACGGGATCAAAAGAGTATATATACACTTATAGTTACACTTACTTATACTACGATATGATCATTGTATGCACAGTTTCCACATCAATAACAAAAACCTGCTACCTAAGAGTGATAAATCTAAACTACTTTCTGTTAATGAGTAACCAGCCTTCAAATAGTGTTCTTGTTCCGCATGATAACACCAGTGGCTGCCTCTGTCTGCTTTCCAACCTGCAGCTACAAGCAGGATATGACCACGCAGGCTGCAGGCACACAGCAGGATATGACATCACAGGGAGTATCCACCATAGACAGTAAAATAAATGGTCAGAGCGTAGGACTGGAGAGAAGCGAAGCTGCTGGGGACTGTTTGCTCAGTAGTGACGTGACGCTAAACAACAGACTGATTTATGGGAACTTGCCTGGTAACCGCAGCACTGCTTTGGCTTTGAGTAGGCTACAGCTTTTGGTAGGTGACCTGTTCTGGCATAGTCCCATTCATGCGTTCCTCTATGGCTTTCCCATGGGCTCTTCCCCAGATTGCCTTCAGGCTTCTTAATAAGACAATGCGGTTACTTCTCTCCTGTGCAACTGAATGTTGCTTATTCATGACATAATTTTTAGTGTTGGTTTAGAAAAAACGTTTATTACGGAGCCGTAAAATGAGATAGGTTATAGGGAGTATCCTTTCCAAACGTTTGTCTAAGCAGGATATGACATCACAGGCAGCAGCCAGAAAGCAGGATATGACATCACAGGTAGCAGCCACACACAACCATAGACATAATATACATAGACGCCGCATTGGCTGCTGGAAACGAGAAATGCGGCCGCCATCTTGGACCGGTCATACTCCTCGTTGCGTTGCAGCAGAAGACACAAGATGCCAGTACTGTGCAGCATGTTCCTGCTCAAATCGACGAACCATCGCAAACAGGGCTCGGGGGATTTACTTTTCTCAAGTAAGATTTAACATTACCGTACTAATGGTTGTATTTTGTGAATAGAATATTACCAGAGAGTTGAGAAGGAGCAAGGATCTTTGATATTACTGTATGAGAATCGTAGCCAGCTAGCTAGGCTGTTTACTCGGTGTTCACCTGGCTATGAACTGAGACTTAATAAGTCATATTCCATAACACTGACTTAGATTACAACTGACACAAAAAGGCTATTGTAGAAATAAATCATACTAGATTTGGCTGGCGAATTTTACACAAGTGGCACAGACTGTAGCCTATATTATTGGGCAATCGCTAGCTGCTACTTGTAGCCTAAGCGTGTTGGTAGCTTCACTATTTTCTGAATAAAGTAACTTTTCAATAGCTTAACTTCTTTATTTATCAAGTGGCTTAGCCACACAAGCTACACTTTTCTTGTCATGTGTAATTGGCACAATTTAAAGTAGCTTCCTATGTAGAGAACTAGCCTACTGCTGTGTTTGTGTTAATAATACATTTGACTGGGTGGTAGTATTGTGTAGTGTTTTATTCATAGCAGAGTAACTGATAGTTTAGCTCACTACAATGTCTAAGTAGCTTGCCCAACACTGTATTATTCACATGTTATTTACCCTAACAAGAATAAGATGCCTCTCAAATTCCTTTATTCATTTTATTCATTTATTTATTTTATATCTCCCCAGAACAACTGCCTTGCTCAAGGAGACTGTGAATGAACTGAATAGTCTCCTCACATCCCTGGAACTGAGGAAGGTGCAGCTCTTCATTGCAGTATTGGAGGGCATCTGCTACACTGTGACTGAATATTTGATTTATGAGCTCCACCTTCATCACCTGCATTCACCACTCTGTGTCCCATTTCCCCATCGTCTGGTTGACTCGGTCCTCTTTTAGGGAGTTTACCCAGTTTCACTATGTACTGCTATCTTATTTGCCCACCTGCTGTCTGAAGCACTTTTTTCTTAGCCAAAGTGTACCCAAGCAATTTTAGCAAGGTGGGAACATATAAAATTACATGCACCAGTTATCGAAATCATAGAACCAACTGCATGACAGTAACCTCTGTCTCACTGAGCCTGTGAAGACACTCCCCGATTCTTTACTGATTGCAATGAACGGGGCTGATCTTAGCAGTTTCTAAAATGTTTCTTAATTCTTATTTATTTAATCTCTTCATTGGGGCTGAAAGCTTTCTGTGAACTGTAAATAACAGATGCTGTTGATGAACCCATTGACACTGTACAAGTGACAAGTCACCTTTTTGTCTTGAATTGATTAAGTTACACTTACTATGCCAAACCAATGTCTGTTTTTTAAGGATCAGAAACAAACCTACAAACTTGCACTTTACAATATTTATGGAACTTGTCTAACAAATGCTGTTGATATTGAACCCAGTTACTCCATTTCCTTTACTTATGCCACACCAATGTCTGTTCATCAAACTTTATTTTTGATGGCACTGAACTGAAAATGTTAATGGATTTTTTCTGTCAATTTAACCCATTAAAACTTGTATCAAACCAGTTTCTGTCTATGCTGTCAAACATGGATTAGTTATGTTCCCAGTGTTTATATTGGATGTCATCACTTTATAATATATCATATATGAGAATATTCTATTACTATTAAGCCCACTATGAATATTAAAATACACACAACCATGTTTCCTGTATACAGCTTTTCTACTGGAAGGTTTACAACTTATTCTGTCAATTTACCCAAGTTTGTCACTAAACCACATAGGCCTACTTGGAATACCCCTCAGATGTCTGAATGGCACTGATCTCACTTAAATGTTTATAGAACCTTTCTGTGAATAATGCTGTTGATGGAACTTTTCTGTCAACTGTGAACTATATTTAACTCATTAAACTTGTATCAAACTAGTTTTGTCTATGCTGTCAAACATGGATTATGTCCCCAGTTTTGATATCGGACGTCAGGTCACTTTATATCATATATCAGAATATTCTATTACTGTTAAACCCACTATGAATATTAAAATACGCTAAATCATGTGTCCTATATCATAGCTACATGTATGACCTTTGCAGCAAAAAAAACCGAGTGAGAATCTGTTCGGTATTCAGTGAGATATGATTAATTAAGTGCGCTGACAGCTCATCTCACAGGCCAAACAGATTACACTGAGTGGAGTGGATGACCGGTCCAAGATGGCGGCTCCAAATCTGGTCAGCGCTAGTAAGGAGTAGCGGTCGATGCGGCGTCTATGTATATTATGTCTATGCACACAACCCCTACTGCACACCCAGCAGCAGGTTGTGGGCGGAGTCTCACCTTGGTGACGGGGTCGTACTTCTGCGTTCCCTGCGTGGCAGTCAGGTTGACGCTCAGCACCGCTCTGGGCATGTGCACGGTGACCACCAGCCCTTCCACCGGCTTGCCCATCGTCTGCTTGGGCCCCACCGTGATGTCCAGTCGTCCCGACGAGCCACTCTCGAAGAAGCTGATGTTCTGCTTCACGTAGATCGGGATGGCCACAAGGCTGCACACATACACACGGATATATGCACACACACGGATATATGCACACACACACACACACACACACACACACACACACACACACACAATTACCTCAAAGAAACAGAGTTGCCACACAGACAAAGGTAAACAGATACATTCAGGTACTCTGATAGCTTGATAGGGGAAAACCCCCCCCTCCACTCCACCCTCTCTCTCTCACACACACACACACACACACACAGGTAACTCACTTCTGTGCACTGACGTGATAGGACATGAGGCGGAAGTTGCCGTCGGGTGGGATAAAGGACAGCACCCTCTCCGACTCCCAGCGCTTGAACCGTACACACGGGTGGAAGCTCACGTCGTCAAGGAGACGGGGGTTCTGCAAGGATAAAACATTCCATCATCTCCAGGGCAACACACATGGAGCAGAGTTCTTGGCTGCTTTGAGCTCAGGAGAGCCTTCACTCACTACCTCTGATGCAAAGCCACAAGCAACACATTATATTACATAACATTACATTACATTATATTATATTATTAGGGCGGTGATTAAGTGATTTTAAAAAGTAGTTTAATTAATTACATACTCTGTGATTAATACATCTAAATTAATCACATGCATAAATGTTTCCTGTAAACATCTTTTAAAAATATTACAATTTTCAATTCAAATACATTTTTGCCAGATGAGTGAATCAATGAATAACCAACATTATAGACTTTAAATTTCAACGTCTCTTTTATTATCATTTTCAATATCATTACCACTGTTGGGCGCAGGCATCAGCGTAGTGCCTGACGTCAGTTTTTAGCTTCAGTTTGTAATGCAAATGACTAGTTGCCACCGAGTAACACCAAGGTAATGCAGTCCATTAGCAAGGGCATTAGCAAAGGAATTAGCAAGGAAATTAGCAAGGGCATTAGCAAGGAAATTAGCAAGGGCATTAGCAAATTAATTAGCAAGGGAATTAGTTAGTCGGTCACAGGTAATCTTGCTAAGGTAGATTAGCAACGAAATTAGTTAGTCGGTCACAGTTAGACCTGTTAAGGTAGATTAGCAACGGAATTAGTTAGTCGGTCACAGGTAGACCTGCTAAGTTTGCGTCTGAACGCCTGGTTGCATGTGACTTGTGCATGTGACAAGGCTGGCTGCTAACCTTATTTATTATCATCATCAAGGGGTGAGCTAGCTCGTACCTATGGGTTAGTGCCTAAACGCTTTGCGTTGCAGTGATATTTCAGACTTGACAAACTCCTATGGTACAAAAAGGTAACGGAAATGGCTCAGAACATGCTTCTGTCAACAGGTCCATCTGGGTGTTTTTTTAAACGTAAATGATCCATTGACTTGACCAAGCCTCCTTCAGCCAGAGTTCCATTAAACGTGTTCCATGTTCCATTCAGTGGACCAAGCCTCCTTCAATCACTAAAGTCCCTGCGGGAACCCTGCTACAGTCACTGTGGCTAGAACTGCTGGGTCAAAGGTCACTGCGGAATGCGATCAATCAAAGCACATTTTTTTTTAAACACATTGTTTTTTTCTGTGATTAATTAATGGAAATGTATGTTATTTTGACAGCCCTATCTGTTACACTGTATGATCTTCTATATATAAAATGCAGCCTGTTTAAGCGGCAGAAAGAGCACTAATGAAATGCAGCCTGTCCTGTGAAAGCCCATGCAGCACTGTGAGTAGTGTGCAGAAGAACACACACACAGCCATGTGTTAGACTGAAGCTGCACTCCCTCACACCCAGGTGGGACAGCAGAACACACACACACACACACACACACACATGCCTCCATGCACACACACACACACACACATTAGGACTCCATGCCTTGATGCCAAACGGAACTCACCATGAATGACAGGGTGAGGTCCGGCATGCCGGTCAGTTTCACACACGCGTCAATCACACCCTGGATCTCCGCACACACCGTCGCCCCTGAAACACAGAAATCTCGTCACACTCCATCACACACACACACCATCACACACACACTCCAACACACACACACCTCGTCACACTCCAACACACCCCGTCACACACACACACCCCTGCCATTTCCTTATACACACACACATAATTCACTTTATTTCATCACCAACTACCGGTATTTCCGACACAAATTTGCATTCACTGATTAATGATTAATATTAGGGAACAACACAAAACAAACTCAAGAGACCATTAAGCCAACTAGCACATGTGAGTTCTGCCACTACCATTAAGCCAACTAGCACATGTGAGTTCTGCCACTACCATTAAGCCAACTAGCACATGTGAGTTCTGCCACTACCATTAAGCCAACTAGCACATGTGAGTTCTGCCACTACCATTAAGCCAACTAGCACATGTGAGTTCTGCCACTACCATTAAGCCTAGCAGAGCAAAAAAGACCACTATATGACAGACACAGCACCTCACACACACACACACACACACCAGACTTGTCGATGATGGCGTCGATCTCCTCGATGACGTCGAAGTAGGCCTCGTTGTTGGTGTATTTGACTCCTGCTCGTCTCCACGGGATGGTGGACAGCTGGCCGCTCGGCAGCATCTCACCCACATTACTGCTACCTGGAGATGGACCAGGAACAGAGGGATAGAGAGGAAGAGGTAGAGGGGAAGAAAAGAGGGGGGAAGAGAGAGGGGGAAAGAGGGAGAGAGAGGGGGAAAGATGTGGAGGGGAAGATGAAGAAAGAGAGGGAAAGAGGGAGAGGGGAAGAAAAGGGGATGAAGAGAGAGATAGAAAGAGAGAGAGGAAGAAAAGAGAGGGAGAGAGAGGGAAAGAGAGAGAGGGGAAGAAAAGAGAGGGAGAGAGAGGGAAAGAGAGAGGGGAAGAAAAGGGGATGAAGAGAGAGATAGAAAGAGAGAAGGGAAGAAAAGGGGATGAAGAGAGAGATGGAAAGAGAGAGAGGGAGAGAGAGGGAAAGATGTGGAAGGCAATAACACAAACTCATCTGACTCCCCACAAGAGCTCCACAGCTGTTAGAATAATGATCACTTTGCTGTCATTAGCAGTTGGATGTTTGATAACAATAAAAGTCTAACTATGGTTTGGATGTAGGGTTAGGGTTAGGGTTTGGATGTAGATGTGTGCTACCCTGCCATCTGTGTGCCTCTCGCTCCCTACTTCAAGCGTACAGCATTAAGGTCCAAAGAGTTATAATCGTGTTAGAACCAGCTGTTGGAATAATGACACAAAACTGGACCTGACTCAATAAAGACTCAATGAAGACTCCATGAAACTGAAGGTATAAAGCAGCGGTCGGCAACCTTTTTTGCCTGGAGAGCCACTTTTACCAAATGTATTATTTTTTTAATCTCAGAAGAGCCACATAAAGACGGTTACAAGAAAAAGTTTGGATATTTAACGTACTGTACAGTTACTTTCATTCAACAGAGGATTTTTAAATAGCCTACATTTTCTACTAGTTGTAATGTGCAAGTAACTTGAAATGTAAAGTGGAATGACAGAAGTATAGACCTTAGGCTTCCCATGTAGGCTAAACACCACCCCCTATTTTTCCAGTGTCCTTTGGTATGCAAAGTAACATCATAGTTAAACACAACACTCAATTTTCGTTGACATGTCATTGGCGAAATTGAACATTAGGCCTACAGAGATTAGATTTGGTGATGGCCTTGGAGTCTGGCTGGCTCATATTCAGTGAGGTGAAGTTTCATGCAAGAATTGAGGCTGTCACCATTTAAGGGCAACTCCACGCAAAACTGTCATATCCATAACGCCAACTAAATAGCCTACCATGGCATTGTTGACAGTTTTGCGCGGAATTGCCCTTAAACGTGAGCGCAGGTTTGTCTTTATATTTTAAAGAAAGATTTCTCACATGCAAGTGGAACCGAACAGGGTTAACACAGCAATACTAACTCGTTGCAGTGTGCGATATATAACGGGCAGTTCATTTCGCGTTTTCAGAATCAGTCTTCGGATGGAAACTTTCCCATTTCAGCCTTGTGTTCGCGCTCACAAGCTGTGGTCGCTGACGTTTCCTTTTTGACATTTCCCTTATCTAGCCTACAGCAAGTGCACACATCAACAATAACAATTAAAGTGTTCTTGTTGACTGAAATGGAGGGAAATTGGTGATTTTGTTTGATATTGACATGGCAACAAACCGCGAATGTAACAATATTGTGCAGCTACGGTTACGGAGCCAAGTGAGGTGGAAAGTTATATAGGCTAAATTGCTCAGATAGACTTACAATATTACATTTTGAAAATGAACAAACTAAAATAAAATAAATTTGAATTAAATACTCATTAATTAATTTCAAAAGCTGAGCCGCATCAGAGGGATCAAAGAGCCGCATGCGGCTCCGGAGCCGCGGGTTGCCGACCCCTGGTATAAAGTATATATCCTCTTTTGATCCCGTGAGGGTTCCAGACTCTGGCATCTGTGTTGTGCGTCTCTGTACTGACCTTAACCAAACGGGCTTGAAGCAGGAATCTACATATAACACACCTATTAACTACACAGCACAGATGTGCTCAGCGGATCAGGAGTGTGTGTGCAGTTCAGGCAGGTGGCCGGCAGAGTGTAAGGTGAGGTGTGGAGAGGGCGGAGCTTAAGGTGAGGTGTGGAGAGGGCGGGGTTTACGGTGAGGTGTGGAGAGGGCGGAGCTTAAGGTGAGGTGTGGAGAGGGCGGGGTTTACGGTGAGGTGTGGAGAGGGCAGGGTTTACGGTGAGGTGTGGAGAGGGCGGAGCTTAAGGTGAGGTGTGGAGAGGGTGGCGCAGTAGTGAGGTGTGGAGACCTCTGGGAAATCAGATCAAAGAGGACCAGAGTGTTTGGTGAGAAGGGTGTGTGTACTTGCTTAGTCGGTGCACAGGCGAAATAAACACCCATCTGAACAGCACTGAATGAGGCACCAATGGATCAATATTTACCCAGTTTTATGCAATCTAAATCTCTCCCTCCCTCTCTCTCTCTTTCTCTCAAACAAACACACACACGCACGCACGCACGCACACACTCACACACAGAGTGACAAACACTAAGATACGTTTTGAAACCTTTCCCTTTCCAATATCATAAACAAACACACACACACACACACACACACACACACACACACACACACATCAAACCTGTGATGGTGTTGACCATGGAGCGTAGGATTGTTGGTGGTTTAATGAGCTCTTTGAGAATGTTGGACTCGGTTGCCAGTGGGAAGCCATTATCCAGCATCTCCTCCAAAAGCTCATACACGATCACCACATTGTCCTTAACAACCGATTCAGAACATTCTCCAAAATAATCCTGTTCAGACAGAGACAACCACAAGTTCAGTTGCACACACAATCACCATGTTGTCCTTAATGGCAGATTCAGAACATTTCCAACATAATCCTGCATTGACAAACACAATGACAAGTTCAATGTAGCACAACAGCAAGCATTCACAGTCTACATTCTTGTTAAAACCATACACCCCATGAATTCATTATTGCATTAAATCATTAAATCATTACTAACACATGCCATTCTGGAGTCCTAAGTGAGCAGGTAAACTTAAAGTGTATGTTATGCTGATATTTAACTGATAATGTATATAACGTGTATGTTATGCTGATATTTAACTGATAATGTATATAACGTGTATGTTGATATTTAACTGATAATGTCTTTGGGCAACCCGGGGCAACACACGCACCTGAAATGTCTCGGCCACTCGATGTAGAAACTCTATGACGAAGAGGGGGGGGACTTCCGTCTGGATAACAGACACGAAGAAGATTTTCTCCCGGT
The DNA here is from genome assembly GCF_018492685.1 of Alosa sapidissima. Lineage (NCBI taxonomy): Eukaryota > Metazoa > Chordata > Actinopteri > Clupeiformes > Clupeidae > Alosa > Alosa sapidissima. The sequence goes on along the minus strand of NC_055972.1, from coordinate 364,910 downwards.
AGATGTTAATCAGGTAGTGGTGCGGGGTGCGGATGACGGGCGGCACATTCTCGGCATCCCCGGCTTTCGCCTGAGCCTCGAAAAAGTAGTCACAGACCGAGCGGCTGATGACGCTTTTCCAGTGCTTCTCCAGGAAAATGTCACCAGCGGAGTTGACCAGAAATAAACTATGGATCATTGTGAGGGCTGTTGAGAATAGACACATTCAATCATTTTGATGACTGCATCAATAAAACCAACAGACAATGCTCCCTACTAACTGCTTAAATGTAGCCTATATTGAGCATCAAACAATATACAAAAATGCAACATAGTCCTGCATGTAGTTTAGGGTAATATGGAAGTATAAACTAGGAAAAGTAAACAAAGATGAAGAAAACATTTCAAATAGGTTAAGCTAGGAGGCCAGTTATGTGTTGATCAAGCATGTTTATATTTTACAGAGAACCAGTAGATTTTACTAAGAAACACTGATGGAGCAACTTATTTTCAAGAAAAAAAAAACTTCAGTGTGTCAGTGGCATATGTTACAACTCAAATTATTCCAACTAAAACGTAGGCCTGTACATTCTTCACTATATCTAAGTAGATGCGATGACATCATACGGTCAAAATATTACCCAATTTTCTAATGTTTTGATTAAGATGTGAGACAGCCTTTTGACACATCAAGTTTTCCCATTCTGAAAGTTATGTTTGTAGCAAGAGCTACCGGCAGATGGATTTATCGCCACTGATTCTCACAGTACAAAGCCGTGCAAACACTGCTATTTGCACAAAGATTAGCTGTAAAAAAAACACAATTACATTAAAATATACATTACAATTCAATATGTGTAATGAGTTACCTTTGCAGGACTCCGTCCGTGCGTCTGTTGGCAAAAAACTCCTAGGTGGCAACAATATGGCAGAAGTGCGAAGCGGAAGCCTGAGCAACTAGCCACGTATGTGCCTTCAAATAACGCCAGCAGAATATCACGTTTGAAAGATGGTAAATCTAACTTTAAGAAACGTCGCTTCACCAAAGTTGACACGACTCAATTGAAACTGAGACTGGTGTGTTATGTACTAGCTCTTAAGATTATTTATTCTTTTTCGTTCAGGCAGTTCTCAGGGCAGCTATGTTGACCGAGCGTGTTTGGCTAGTGCCCGGTTTTCTCCCTCCATAGCCTGTGTGTTAACAACTCTTCTCCGAGATATCTTATCTGTCTCAAGGTGGTTAGCGAGCAAACGTCAACGATGGCTTCAGAAGAACCTAAAGCAAAGAGAGTCAAACTCGAGGACACTGACAAGGAGAAAGAGAAGGAGCCGGAGAAGGAGAAGGAGCCGGAGAAGGAGAAGGAGAAGGAGTCCAAGCCCGTGGGAAAGAAACTTAGGTGAGTGATCGCTGACCTTTTTGAAACCCGCAGAATATAGGTGTCAGGTTGTGTGAGGTAGCTAATTACACTGTAATGATGGAGGGAGGTGGACCCAGAGATAAACTGAGAAGGCATGCGTACATGTGTACCCACGTTACATTACAGACCTGTCCTGTGTAACATGTTTTCAAATGTATTTAACTGCACCTTTTGCTTTGTCCGTACAAAGACCCGCCAAGGCTGTGTGTGGAGATGTGGCTAATTATGTAATAGAGCCAAACTACTTCACTGGTCATAAGTATAGCAGTGTAATGTAACACATTGACAAGTCTTCAGAGTAACTACGACTAAAGGTGACAGTGTTACTGAAGGTGACACAAGCCTCTTGCAATAAGCCCGGTGTATTTGATGAATGGGCTAGGTTATGTGTTTAGGTAGCCTATGACTATGTAAGAAGAGCCTGTGTGAATAACGGTGCGCATGTACGGGTATGGGATAGGTTATATTTTAGTGATTTTCTTGAAGTATGAATGAATAGCAAGTTGGGTTAAATCTCTGGTCACTGGCTACGGGTCTTTATTGCCGCGTAAAGTCCATGATCCGAGCCGTGCAGAGTTTGTGCGCGCGCGACGCTCCACGTGTTTTTCTTGTTGCGCGTGTGTGTGTCTCTCTCTCTCTCTCTCTGTCTCTCTCTCTCTCTCTCTCTCTGTCTCTCTCTCTCTCTGTGTGTGTGTGTCCACATGTAAATGTATCCTGCACTGCACTAAGATACTGTCCCGGCTTTAGGGGGCTCTGCTACATAAGGTACGAGGCGCTCACTCCTGTGCCAAGCACGCAGCGGCGAAACAAATGTTTGATTCGCTGATGTCTTCAGTGTAGTATTTCAGTGTGAACACCGTGTCATAAGACCCTAAGGGGTGGTAACCAAATGGGATTTAGAGGTAAGATTGTCTTGTGCAACCACAGAACCACAAAAGTGTGACGGTTCACTACGTATTCCGGCCGCAAAAAACAGTGATACATTTAGTTTAAAAAAAAAAAAAAATATTATTGTTTTTTTTTACTTCAGCCTATAGATAGAGGCACGCTTCACTACTCATTGTAGCATCTGCGTAACTTACAGGACAATGCAGAGGAAGCAACATTTTTAATTGTTTTACAACAACTCCACAATTGTAGCGAAACGTTTTTTTTTGTAACACTTTGATGGTTTCAGCGTTTGGGTAGATTTCCTGTGACCAATTGGACGGCGTGTCGAACCAATTCGAACGCTCGCGGGGGATGGCACTGTCGCGTCTGTCTGTGTCACCGTCACCGTCTCGCCCCCGGTGGCGCGCGACTCTTTCTGAATTCATGTGCTTTTGGTCCCAAAATTCCGCTTGACCAACCACATCTGACGCGTGCGAATCGCCCCTCCTTGCGCACTTCCAGCCAATCAATTCAGAAAAAAATTCAGATGGGCGCCCGAGCCTCACTTCTATGTTGACACAGCTGAATTCGGTGTGGATTTAAAAGCTCCGTAGCCGACAGTGAACTGGACGACACTGCATCACCTCGAGCCGTCAACATGCCTGCCGCAAGGTAAAAGGGCGCCGCTGTTGCTTTTCACCGGAGACATCGGGCGCTCGTCAACTCTCTTTGCACAATTAAGAAAAAGGGGTTGCTATCGTTTGATATGAAGAGTAGGTCTTTATAGTGTCTGTTGTGGAGTTTAAAACAGCCATCGGACTAGGGGTGTGGATGTTTCACACTGATAGCTGCCAACTAGGGTGGGGTAGAGATAGTATATTAATCTTACTCGTTTTTCCCCACATATGATTGTTTTTCATAAAATAACTGTTGCTTTTAACTTCTAACAGACATTTCTTCAGTGGCAATGCATACTGGCACAGGCATCATACAACGGTTTTCATGGTAGCCGGCAAAATTAGATTAAATTTGAGCTTTTTTGGAAGATGTGGGAGTATGTGTATTGTGTAAGATATACTGTAGCATGGAGGTTATTTACATGCCAAGGGGTTCTGAAGTGTAGCCCACTTGTACATTTGTTTCTGCTCATGGAAGCTAGTTACTGGAGAAGGACAAATGAGCAGGCTGCTATACCCGTGGAACATGTATTTTTATTATTTAGCTGGAAAGCAGACATTATGCTCATCTGAAACAGGTTTACTGTGTGTGTGTGTGTGTGCGTGTGTGTGTGCGCGCAACTACACATTCAGTGTATGTGACATGTGGCCTCGCAGCTTTTTGCGTAGTCATGCCTCTGTGCTCAGTGTTGTAGCACTCCTGAGTGTGTGTGTGTGTGAACGTGCATAGTCCTGCCTCTGTGCTCAGTATTGTAGCACTCCTGAGTGTTTGTGTGTGTGTGCGTGTGTAGTCATGCCTCTGTGCTCAGTATTTGTGGTGTTGTAGCACTCCTGTGTGTGTGTGTGTGTGTGAACAATAAGGTGGGGTTGCATCAGCCCTGTGTGTGTCTTGGCAGAGTTCTGCAACTGGACCCGTGTGCGTGTGTGTGTATGTGCATACATGTGTGTGTGTGTGCATGTGCATGTGTATATATGTGTGTGTGATTGTGCATGTGTGTATATGTGTGTGTGATTCCTGTGCTTGGGCGTGTGTGTGTAGTGTATACATATTATTTGCTGGTCCTGTGGTTTTATGTAGTCGTGAGTTTGAGGTGTTATGCTGGTTTTATGTAGTCTTATGTAGTCGTGAGTTTGAGGTGTTATGCTGGTTTTATGAGTTTGAGTTTGAGGTGTTATGCTGGTGTTATGTAGTCTGAGTTTGAGATGTTATGCTGGTGTTATGTAGTCTGAGTTTGAGGTGATATATATGAGTATATATACTTTTTTTTTTGATCCCGTGAGGGAAATTTGGTCTCTGCATTTAACCCAATCAGTGAATTAGTGAAACACAAACAGCACACAGTGAACAGAAGCACACACTAATCCCGGCGCAGTGAGCTGCCTGCTTTAACGGCGGCGCTCGGGGAGCAGTGAGGGGATAGGTGCCTTGCTCAAGGGCACTTCAGCCGCGGCCCACTGGTCGGGGCTCGAACTGGCAACCCTCCGGTTACAAGTCCAGAGTGCTAACCAGTGGGCCACGGCTGCCCCATGTGCTGGTGTTATGTAGTCTGAGTTTGAGATGTTATGCTGGTCTTATGTAGTCTGAGTTTGAGATGTTATGCTGGTCTTATGTAGTCTGAGTTTGAGGTGATATGCTGGTTTTATGTAGTCTGAGTTTGACATGATATGCTGGTCTTATGTAGTCTTGAGTTTGAGGTGATATGCTGTTTATGTAGTCTGAGTTTGAGATGTTATGCTGGTGTTATGTAATCTGAGTTTGAGGTGATATGCTGGTGTTATGTAATCTGAGTTTGAGGTGATATGCTGGTCTTATCAGGGTTCCTACGCAAGATGGAAAACCTGGAAAAGTATGGAATTTGACTTTAGTAATTTCCAGGTCTGGATAAGTATGGAAATAACAAACAAGGTATGGTGAAATATTTGTGTTTCTAGACCATTTGCATCCACAGTACTAATCACCTCAATCAGCTCATAATGAACCATTCCTACTGTTGTGTAGCATAACTATTGGGCAGCCTTGGCCTACTGGTTAGCGCTTCAGACTTGTAGCCGGAGGGTTGCCGGTTCGAACCCCGATCAGTAGGAACGGCTGAAGTGCTTTTGAGCAAGGCACTTAACCCCTTACTGCTCCCCGAGCACCGCTGTAGCAGGCAGCTCACACTGCGTCGGGATTAGTGTGTGCTTCACTTCACTGTGTGTTCACTGTGTGCTGAGTGTGTTTCACTAATTCACGGATTTGGATAAATGCAGAGACCAAATTTCCCTCATGGGATCAAAAGAGTATACTTATGTAATGTCCCGGCTCGAGTGGTGTAGGCAAATGTATGGAAGCACTGAATAAATGTAGTGGTGCTAAATAAATTAAAGAAAAGAAATACCAAAACCCAAGACTCGGGTCTGCTGCTGCCACCAACAACCCTACGCCCGCTCTCTAACCCACAATGCATCAGGGTGCCTTTTAAAGACACCCTGGACACCAGGTGTCCTAACAATTAATCAATTAGAGGTGAAGACGAGCAGGCCAAGCTGACAAGGACACCATGTTCTCTTCACATTATACTTACTTACTTATATAACTGTCAGTCCACATCGTCAAGACACAGTTAGATGTGGGTCTCTCCCACAAGGGAACCCTGGCACCAAAACCAAATTGAGAATCCCTAGTAGAAATCCTCTGTTCTAGCTCAGAACATTTTCGGCATGATCTCCTGGGTCTCTGGCCGGAGGAGCGCATTTTGTTTTAATCCAACTTCAAGGTGAATTGCCGTTCAGTTTTTGTTCATTGACTTGGCTGGCTCATTTAAAGTAAAAAACTAACCACTAAAGTTTCAGATCTAAATGTACTGGTTTCACTGTTTTTGCTACACTAGCTTGTAAATGAAATAAAAGAATGAAAAAGATTGGAAATTGCTAAAAGGATAGGTGAAGCAGGAGCAGTGTGAAATGCGTCCTACTCGCTATAGGAGGAGGATTCAAGCTTTACTCAAAAGACTCCAATCTTTCAAGAATCTTTCCCAAATCTCGTCAAAATTGTTTGGTGTAAGGTGGCCATTAGACAGTATTTACTGATGAAGGGTGGGCCTTTTCCTAGATTTGTTTTGTTCAGTTGTGTTTCTATACCTGTGTGTGCGTATTAGGGAGTGGGGGGTCGCTTGTGAGGGTCATGTCTGAGAGGCTGGTAATTAGACTGCTGAAGGGTGTGTGTGTGTGTGTGTGTGTGTGTGTGTGGGTGTGCGCGCTAAAGGGTGTGTGTGCTGAAGGGTGTGTGTGTGTGTGTGCGCTAAAGGGTGTGCGCGCTGAAGGGTGTGTGTGCGTGTTTGTGTGTGTGCTGAAGTGTGTGTGTCTGTGTGTAGAAGAGGCTACTGCTACTTATCCTGTGCTCTGCTGACAAAGGCACTCAAGTTTGTGTTTGTGTGTTTGTGTGTGTTTTCTCCGTAGACCGTATGTGCAGTTTGTGTTTGTGTGTGTTTTCTCCGTAGACCGTATGTGCAGTTTGTGTGTGTGTGTTTTCTCCGTAGACCGTATGTGCAGCTTGTGTGTGTGTGTGTGTGTGTGTGTGTGTGTGTGTGTGTGTGTGTGTGTTTTCTCCGTAGACCGTATGCGCAGCTTGTGTTTGTGTGAGTTTTCTCCGTAGACCGTATGTGCAGTTTGTGTGTGTTTTCTCCGTAGACCGTATGTGCAGCTTGTGTGTGTGTGTGTGTGTGTGTGTGTGTGTGTGTGTGTGTGTGTGTGTGTGTGTGTGTGTGTGTGTTTCTCCGTAGACCGTATGTGCAGCTTGTGTTTTCTCCGTAGACCGTATGTGCAGCTTGTGTTTGTGTGTGTTTTCTCCGTAGACCGTATGTGCAGCTTGTGTTTGTGTGTTTGTGTGTGTTTTCTCCGTAGACCTATGTGCAGCTCTCGTGTGTGCTAGCACAAGCCCCAGAGAGGTTGTGTGTGTGTGTGTGTGTGTGTGTGTGTGTTAGGGGTGGGCGATTATATATCGTCTGCGATAATATCGTGATTGTTGTTTTAACGATGTGCAAATTGACATTATCGAGTATTTAAATTACTTATGGGGAAAAAACACTCGAAATCACGCAGTGAAGACTCATACATTCCCAGGAGGTGTATGCGGGAGAAGCCCCTGGTTGCAGCAGAGCAAGTGTCACACGCACGCCTAATGTTTATTTTGTGCAGTGAGTAGCCTACTTGGGATTTTATGCGGCTATTTCTGTTCAAGTAGCCTTGATGAGTCACATTTTTTCCTACACATATGGAGAGAAAACATTAGCCTTTGAGTATTTTAATAGTCAGTTGTAAACAAAGAACTATTCTCATGTAACTCTTGTAAATGGACTGAAGTTCGCTCTAAATATCTACGTTTACTGATTATGCTAACCGTTAGCATCTCTATGGGATTTCTCATATACATTAGTTATAAGCTAACGCATTAGTTTCTATTCTGTAACTTGGAATGCTAGCCTACATAATTGCTCTTAAACAAAATATCGAAGGAAATAACTGAGATGTACTCTGTTGGTCTGCTTAGTTTTACAGTGAATCCTAAGTAAAGGTTTTTGAAAGGAACTTCAGCTTCAGACTTTCTCTTGAGAAACTGTTAGGCCTATTCATCTTCTCTAATGTAGCTGGCTAGACCATGTCATTGCCACACACACAAGTGGGGGCAGAATTGGAAATGTGTCATAGAGTGACAATGCATTGGTTGATTTGGTTAAAAAGTCACAGGTTAGGTTATTGGTTATTATTGTAATGATGCTATTCATAAATAATGAGCTGTAAAGTAACTCAGACTTTAACAAAAACATTTTTTTAAAGGATATCAACTAATTATCGTTATCGTTCAAAGCACAAAAAATATCAAGATATTATTTTTGTCCATATCGCCCACCCCTAGTGTGTGTCTGTGTGTGTGTGTGCGTGTGTGTGTTTGCTTTGGTTGTGCTTTGACAGCAGCCAGGATAACAGAGGATCACTAGCAGATCAATCTAATAGATCACTTAGCCGGAGCTTCACTCTGTTCAAACTGATCAATCAAATCATTCTCCAAGCCAGACCTCACAGTGCATTGCAATCATCTTACTTATGCAACAGCTGAGTCTGGATCCATCTCAAACCCTTTTGGACCCAATGGCCATTATTGTTCAGATAAATAGCATAAGCAGAACCAGCTCATTAGAATTCCACAGACTCTCATAGACTCCCATTCAAAATGACTTCCATAGACTCTCATTTAATGACCTGCAGATACTTTTGAGTTGCCCTGTTACATTTGCACTTATTCATTTAGCAGACCCTTTTATCCAAAGCAATCTATATGCCATTTATATGACAAGAGCTGTTCTCCCTTGGGGCAGTCGTGGCCTACTGGTTAGGGCTTCGGGCTTGGAACCGAAGGGTTGCCGGTTCGATCCCTGACCAGTAGGAACGGCTCTAGTGCCCTTGAGCAAGACATCTAACCCCTCACTGCTCCCCGAGCGCCGCTGTAGCAAGACAGCTCACTGCTCCGGGTTAGTGTGTGCTTCACCTATACTTGGCCTAGAAACTTGATTTATATTCTCTCCAGAAGAATTTGAGGTTAAGTGCCTTACTCAAGGGCACAACGGTAGAAGGTGGGAATTGAACCCACAACTTTTCAGGCCACAGCATACTGCATACGCTACCACCGCCCTACCGCCCTGTTGGCTTCTCCCGCCTAATGTGTCCTGTCTGCTTCAGGGTGTAATGCAAGGCTAGCACACAGATGTAGCACTGATGCTAATGCAAGGCTAGTAGCACACTGACGTAGCACTGATGCTAATGCAAAGCTAGTAGCACACAGACGTAGCACTGATGCTAATGCAAGGCTAGTAGCACACAGATGTAGCACTGATGCTAATGTAAAGCTAGCACACAGATGTGGCACTAATCCTAATGCAAGGCTAGCACACAGACGTAGCACTGATGCTAATGCAAGGTTAGTAGCACACAGATGTATCACTGATGCTAATGCAAGGCTAGCACAGAGACGTAGCACTGATCCTAATGCAAGGCTAGCACACAGACGTAGCACTGATCCTAATGCAAAGCTAGCACACAGATGTGGCACTAATCCTAATGCAAGGCTAGCACACAGACGTAACACTGATGCTAATGCAAGGCTAGCACACAGATGTATCACTGATGCTAATGCAAGGCTAGCACACAGACGTAGCACTGATCCTAATGGAAGGCTAGCACACAGATGTAGCACTGATCCTAATGCAAGGCTAGCACACAGACGTAACACTGATGCTAATGCAAGGCTAGCACACAGATGTAGCAATGATCCTAATGCAAGGCTAGTAGCACACAGACGTAGCACTGATCCTAATGCAAGGCTAGCACACAGACGTAGTGGTGGCTGGTGGTTATAAAAATAACAGAGGAAGGAACATATGCACATAAGCAAACACACATGTACACACACTCATTTACATACACAAAAGTTGCAAGTAGAAGTAGTAGTAGAAGATGGAAACAAATTGACACCGCTTTGCGGTACATCTGAGATGGCATGTTGGGTAATGTAGTTTCTCACTGAGATGGTGTGTTGGATAATGTAGTTCCTCACTGAGATGGTGTGTTGGATAATGTAGTTCTTCACTGAGATGGTGTGTTGGGTAATGTAGTTCCTCACTGAGATGGTGTGTTGGGTAATGTAGTAATTCTGATTCTGATCCTGATCCTGATTCTTTTCTCCAGTTAGAATAAAGCTGATCCTTATTCTGTTCTCCAGGCAGAATAAAGCTGATTCTGATTCTGATTCTGTTTCTGATTCTGTTCTCCAGTCAGAATAAAGCTGATTCTGATTCTGATTCTGTTTCTGATTCTGTTCTCCAGTCAGAATAAAGCTGATTCTGATTCTGTTTTTGATTCTGTTCTCCAGTCAGAATGCCCTCTTCGGAATGGGGAACCCCCTGCTGGACATCTCCGCCGTGGTGGACAAGGACTTCCTGGAAAAGTGAGTCACATGATTATGAGTGAAGGGCAGGGGGGTCAGGATTTGGAAAGTTAGCTTCAGCTAGTTATCATGATTGGCCGCTACCATCTTTAAACATGGCGTCCGGCATTTACTCACTTCTGGCCACATTTTCACAAACAAGCCAATTAGCTGCCATATTAGTGGTGGACACAAGAGTATGTTGGCCATGAGAATTGACAGTTTCCAAGCTGAGAGGATCAGCCAATCCACATGGACATCATTTGTGGCCCTCTGTAAAGTGGCACCTAATTGGACAGCATCATTTGTGGCCCTCAGTAAGGTGGCACCTTTAAATATGGTAGCAGGCATGGTATTTTTGGCTGAAATAGCTAGCCTAGCATGGGCCATCCCTCTCTCCAGGACCTCTATGGTGTTTAGCTAACCTAGCATGGACCATCCCTCACTCCAGTTTAGCTAGCCTAGCATGAGCCATCCCTCTCTCCAGTAGCTCCATGGTGTTTAGCTAGCCTAGCATGGGCCATCGCTCACTCCAGTTTAGCTAGCCTAGCATGGGCCATCCCTCACTCCAGTTTAGCTAGCCTAGCATGGGCCATCCCTCACTCCAGTTTAGCTAGCCTAGCATGGGCCATCGCTCACTCCAGTTTAGCTAGCCTAGCATGGGCCATCACTCTCTCCAGTACTCTCCTGAAATGAGATCTATGGCTGCTATTAGATGTTCAGATCTATCTACATAATCTTTGGCTTCAAGAAAATAAATCAAGACATTCATTTCACAATTGTTCTGACATTTTACTGATCAAACAACTAATTGATTAATTGAGAAAATAATCCACAGATTATTGTGTGTAAAGGCAATTCAATGTGCTTTACACCATCAGAAACACAGAAGTAACAAATAAATAATGAACTGAACTCAGCTACTCGTCCCTGTCCCATGTGTATAATCCAGCGGCCTGATGAGGTTGTGTTAAATTTGAATAATCTTTGGTAACACTTTACTTGACACTATCGACATAAGAGTGACATGACACTGTCATTAACACATGCAAATGTAAATGTAAATCAGGTTTCTCGGCCAAGTATACGTGTATATAAGGAATTTGGTATCTGCATTTATCCTATCCGTGAATTAGTGAACACACAGAGCACACAGTGAACACACAGTGAGGTAAAGCACACACTAACCCGGAGCAGTGAGCTGCCTGCTACAGCGACGCTCGGGGAGCAGTGAGGGGTTTGTGCCTTGCTCAAGGGCACTTTAGTCGTTCCTACTGGTCAGGGATCGAACCGGCAACCCTTTGGTTCCAAACCCGAAACCCTAACCAATAGGCCACGACTGCCCCGACCCTAACCCTAATCCTCACTGTCACTGAATAACAGAAGCGTTATGTCATAAACGTTTATGACTTGTTTATGACACGTTCATGACAGTGTCATGTCACTCTTATGTCGATACTGTCAAGTAAAGTGTAAGCTAATCTTTTGGCCAATCTGAATCATCGGGAGGTCTGTGTTTTATCAGTCCGAACAACCAACTAAACAACTGACATCTGACGTCAAACAAGTGAAATCAAAAGCAGATTACACCCTATTCTGTTTAAAAATCTATTTTTTTTTTTTTTTTATCTCAACCGGTTGTAATCACAGTACATTGTTACATCCCAAAAATCAGTCAAGCAAAAAAATGAATACAATATATATGCCCTAAATGCCCTTAATGTCCTTAATGTCCTAAATGTTACTCAGTTGAAGACATCACCTTAATGCCCTATATTTTACTCTATTGAAGAAGGGATCATGGACGACTATACAAAGTTAATACACGTTCAAGATGGCAAAACGGCCCGACGCGAAGCGAAGTTTATTATCCCACTCATTCCACTGTTGCCACTTGCATTGTGTTCTTGTCCTGTTATAATGTAAACGTTTTAATCTCTAAAAGTGTCTTGTTTGTAGAACTACTTCTTTCCGCCACATGTCAACTAATCACCTTAATGCCCTATATTTTACTCTGTTGAATAAATCACCTTAATTCCTTATATTTTACTCAGTGGAATAAATCACCTTAATGCCCTATATTTTACTCTGTTGAATAAATCACCTTAATGCCCTATATTTTACTCAGTGGAAGACATCACCTTTTTGGCCTGAGCCTTGGAATGAGATGTTTTTTCTTGCAGTTTGCTCTGGGTGCACGTTGGTTACAGTGAACTTGGAGGAGTTACTTTCTCTCTCACACACACTATCACACACACATAGGAGAGATATGCCCTTGCATGCAAGATGGCATCTCAAGTGATCGTGACGTTCTGACACGTACAGCCCACTGAAGCCAAATTATGCCAACCTCGTCCACTCCGCGCCACCCCCCCCCACTCACTCACTCCACACACACACACTCACAGACACCGAAGCCAGCCTTGCCCCCCCAACACTGACCTGTAGCAGCGATGCCAGCCATCTGTGTGTGTGAATGTGTGTGAGTCTATGCGTGTATGACGGCGATTGCAATCCCAATGCCAGCCATCTGTGTGTATGTGTGTGTGTTTGTGTGTGACGGTGATTACAATGCCAATGCCAGCCGTGTGTGTGTGTGTGTGTGTGTGTGTGAGTGTCAAGGCAGCACCCAGCTGCCCCCAACACCCCCAGTGAGCTGGGGTGAAATAAGTCATTCATTTACGTGGTGGCAGAGTAATACACAGACACACACACACACACACACACACACACACACAAACACAGGGTTCAAAGGGTCCAACATGAATCAAGACAGAATCCTTCACATCTGTCCACTCATAATGATTTCCCTGCCTGCTACATACACGAATGTCTGACACACACACACACAAGGATACAAGGAGGTTTTTTTGTCACGTGCATAGAAATACTAACAAAAAGTATGTAGTGAAATTTTTTTTTGGTGTTCAGCTTTTTCTGTGCGAGTGTAAAGAAAGAAAGATCAAGAAATATTTTTAATAAATAGCAAGACAGTATAAAGTGCAGTGTGTATACAGTCCATATGCAAGTGTGTAAAAAAAAGTGTAAGTGCAGTTTATATAGTCTTGTGTGTGTGTTCAGGATACGGATTGCTTGAGGAAAGAAGCTCCTCCTCAGTCTCTCTGTTCTGGTCTTGTAGCAGCAAAGACGTTTGCTGTACACAGGCTGTACAGTTCCTATACACACACACACACACACACAAACACTAGGGATGAACAATATTAAATTTTAGCTTATTTTGGCTGATAGAAATTGACATTCACTCATGAAAAATATTTTAATTATTTCAAATATGGCACATTTATTAAGTAATATTTTCACATAAACATGTAATGTCATACTTGAACAGTAGCCTACAAGACAGTTCCCCAAGAACTGAGTTGTTGACAATATGACACATTGTTTTCAAATGACAGATATACAGCTGTAACCCTGTACACTTCAAATGTCCGTCTGTAGAGTAAAATGACCTACAACACGTAGGGTAATAACTTTACAGCTAGCCTTCGTTCTGGACATCATGAAACTCATGCTAGCTTGCTATCTAACGTTACACAATTCATTTTTTTATATATACTCTTTTGATCCCGTGAGGGAAATTTGGTCTCTGCATTTATCCCAATCCGTGAATTAGTGAAACACACACAGCATACAGAGTACACACAGTGAGGTGAAGCACACACTAATCCCGGCGCAGTGAGCTGCCTGCATCAACAGCGGCGCTCGGGGAGCAGTGAGGGGTTGGGTGCCTTGCTCAGGGGCACTTCAGCCGCGCCTACTGGTCGGGGTTCGAACCAGCAACCCTCTGGTTACAGGTCCGAAGTGCTAACCAGTAGGCCACGGCTGCCCCAATATTAGTAGCAGTAAATATTCTGATGTAATAGCCATATCTAGTGTCTCTTCTATAGTTCATTGCACTTAAAACACTTTTTGTGTGTTACTTTGAAACTGTCAGACTCTTAGACTGAGTCTGAGTCACACACACTATCACACGCACACGTGCGCGCACACACACACACACGCACACGCACACACACACACACACACACACTGGAGTGCGTTCTTTGTCAGTTCTTTGTCTCCTCCATTCGGGTTGAGACATGTCTTTCTTTTGAGTGAGATTCACTGTTCTTTCTCTACTCTCCACCTCTAATTTCAGAAAGGCCATCAACTCCTTTGCTTTCAGAACGTTGTCTGCTTCTGATTTAGTGAATTCGAGTGCAATGTCCTCTGGTATCATTTTCAATAGTATTGGACATAACAAGCTTCCATATGTGTCCGCTACAACACCTAGTGCGTCAAGGCTACGCACCTGTATTTCACAATCATCATATAATTTGCGCAAAGCGCTTATATCATTGGCTCGTTTTACAGGAGTCATATTCAGTAACTTATTCATATGGGCATTAATCACTAAATCTTTACGGCCAAATCGTTTTTTGAGCAGATCAATGGCAGTGTCATAATTAGTATCAGACAAAGTGAGGCCTGCTACTGCACTCGCTGCGGTGCCAGATAGAAATGATTTCAAATAACTAAATTTGTCAGTCTTGCTCAAACGTTAATTATCATGGATGGTTGTTTCGTACTGACTCCAAAATCCTTGCCACTCACAAATCTCCCTGGAAAACTACTGAATTTGGGAAGGTTGACTGTGTTCATATAAGGCCCAGGTCTAGGCTCATGTGCACTCTGTCCAGACTGGCTGTCTTCAACTTCCGTGCGTAACGCACGTCTCAATCTTGTTCTCCGCATACTAATTGCATCCATATACTCCAATGCCGTGGTCATCTCAGCTTCCAAATCCTCTTCTTCCGTTTCTGCTTCAACATCTCTATCATATTCTCTGAGAATCTGTTCTTTTTCCTTCACCTGTTCAAGCAATTCCTCCAATCTCTCAAAGCATATTTCTTCTTTATCCAACTCAGCATCAATCTTCTGGGTTAGTCCAGACTCCCCGCTTTAACTTTAGTCGCTTTAATCCGCTGGATCCATGACTTTGATTCGAATTTCTCCCGCAGCTTCTTTCAAACGACTTTTCAATCCAGTCTTCTCCCTTTGTTCTTTATGGATTGGATCCAAGTTCCCGGGTTTCGGGCACCAGTTTGTGAAGTGCAGGGAAAGATTTCATGGAGAAAAGTTTCTTATTGCATGATAGCAATTTTATCTAAGGGATAATGTATAGAACGCCGGTCATTACATTATCGTTGTTCTATACATTATTGACAAACGAAGTACAAACAGGACAGTGCGAAATGGATTACACTCACAGACAGTGTAGTTCGCTTCATTGCTAAAGAGATGCTGCCCTTTAGCATCGTCGAAAAGCCAGCATTTCAATGAATGCTGCAAACATTTGACAGACAGTATGAATTGCCTGGGAGAACATATGTGTCACAAACGGCAATTCCACAACTGTACAACAGCGTGAAAGACGACATACTTAAGGAGATCAAAGACATCCAATTTTACTCTGCCACTACAGATATGTGGTCAAGTTCAAACATGACCCCCTATATGAGCTTGACTATACACTACATAACAGCTGACTGGACTCTGCAGTCCAAGTGTTTAGAGCTACTGGACTTAGGACCAGAAGGAGAAGGTACTAGTGGTGAGAGCTGCAGCACAGCCGCTGAAGGAAACGAGGATGAACCTACTGCTGCTGCACCCACCAAGAAGAAGAGGCTGAGTGACCTTCTTCAAAACAGAAGAGCTCATCTCACAAGTCAGGCCCAGGCTGCATTTCCAAAAAGAGTGCAGGCTGATGCTGAGCTGACCAAGTTCCTCCAAGAAGATGCATCTTGGGATCCCTTGATGTGGTGGCATGACAATCAAAAAAGATCCTTTGATGGCCAAGTTGGCCCAAAAATACATGTGCATTTGTGCAACAAGCACCAGCTCAGAGAGAATGTTTAGCACAGCTGGCAACATTGCTACTCCTGAGAGATCCTTTCTTAAGCCACACAAAGTCAACATGTTGGTATTTCTTGCTCGGAATCAGCCATAAAAATCTCTTTCTGAGAAATTATTTCTAAAACGATTTTTGCAAATGGCCTATTGAGGCATCTGTTTCATAACTTTGTTTACAAAGGTCCTGGCAGTTTTATTCCAGTTCATTTTTTGTTAAGAGACTGAGAGTCCATTTTATTTATTGTTTTTGGTTGTTTGTTCATTTATTGTGTTCTAGTGTTAAATATTCTTTAAAAATAAAAGTTTATTTCTCTTTGAAAAGGTGTACCTGCATCATTATCATTGTATTAGATGAAAATTATCTCAGAACGACAATATTATCGCTTATCGCAATAATTTCTGAGACAATTTATCGTCCAGCAAAATTTGTTATCGTGACAGGCCTATGCGTGCATGCGTGCGCGTGTGTGTGTGTGTGTGTCCGTGTCCTAATAACTGAGGGACGAGGCCAAGAGTGTGTGTGTGTGTGTGTGTGTGTGTGTGTGTGTGTGTGGCCTAATGAATTTCCCCTTGGGAATAAATAAAGTATCTATCTATCTATCTATCTATCTATCTAATAACTAAGGGATGAGGCCAAGAGTGTGTGTGTGTGTGTGTGTTTGCGCTCCGCCACTTTTTCTCATCTGAAGTACTTTTCTCATCTGTTGTTCCTTGTTA
>NC_055972.1:338378-340878 GCF_018492685.1 Alosa sapidissima | reverse complement strand
AGTGTTCCTTCAGCCCTCCCTCAGCCTTTGTGGTTAATTTAGAGATATTTTGAGGAGTCCCTGGACACACACACACACACACACACACACTTACAATGCATATGTTACCTCTCAACACCGTACACTGCATAGGTCACCTCTCAACACCGTACACCTCTTCCGGCTGCATGACCATAATAATAATAATAATAATAATAATAACATTTCTATAGCGCCTTTCAGGATAATCAAGTTTACATTTAGTATTTAGTTTTGTTAGTTTTTCTTATCTTCTACTGTCTCTATTGTCTACAGTGGAGTTTTGTTATATGTTTATACTTATATTTACCATTTCTGCTGTAAGTGCATGTTGTGTGTGATGTCTGTATGCTACAGAGACCTTGAATTTCCCCTTGGGGATCCATAAAGTGAAGTCAAGTCAAGTTTATTTATATAGCGCATTTCATACACAGAGGTCATTCGATGTGCTTTACATAAACAAAACCAAACAAAAAAAACAAATAAAAGCATAGAAAGGCAATATAGTCAAAGAATAGTTAAAAGGTAAATATCATAATAAAAAGAAAACATAAAACACAAGGTAAAATAATTTAAAAATAAAGAATAATTAGTAAGCAAAAAACAAAGGCAAAAGTAGTAAAAAAAAAGTAATAAAAGACAAGGTAGAATAATTATCAAGGCAGATTCAGAATTTGTAACTCGGCACAGTTAGCAGAAAGCATCTGAGAACAGTTTGGTCTTAGGTCTAGATTTAAAACTGGCTACAGTAATAAAAGACAAGGTAGAATAATTATCAAGGCAGATTCAGAATTTGCAACTCGGCACAGTTAGCAGAAAGCATCTGAGAACAGTTTGGTCTTAGGTCTAGATTTAAAACTGGCTACAGTAATAAAAGACAAGGTAGAATAATTATCAAGGCAGATTCAGAATTTGCAACTCGGCACAGTTAGCAGAAAGCATCTGAGAACAGTTTGGTCTTAGGTCTAGATTTAAAACTGGCTACAGTAATAAAAGACAAGGTAGAATAATTATCAAGGCAGATTCAGAATTTGCAACTCGGCACAGTTAGCAGAAAGCATCTGAGAACAGTTTGGTCTTAGGTCTAGATTTAAAACTGGCTACAGTTGGGGCCTTTTTGATGTCATCCGAAAGTTGGTTCCACAGCTGAGCCGCATAGCAGCTAAAAGCTGCTTCACCATGTTTAGTTCTAACAGTAGGTTTTACTAGCAGGTTTTTCACCTGGGACCTGAGAGGACGAGAAGGTGTGTACTGCTGAAGCATGTCTGACAAGTATTTAGGTCCTGCTCCATTTACTGATTTATAAACAAGCAATAGTGCTTTAAAGTCAATTCTGTGACTTACTGGAAGCCAGTGCAAGGACTTAAGAATTGGAGTAATGTGGTCAGTTCTTTTAGTTTTTGTTAGAATCCTAGCTGCTGCATTTTGTATCACCTGAAGCTGTTTAATAGTCTTTTTAGGAATGCCTGTAAACAGTCCATTGCAGTAATCAACCCTGCTGGAGATAAATGCATGAATGAGTTGTTCTAAGTCATCCAGGTGTTGATTTGTTCTATACACTGACACATAGATTCAAGAGGACCATAGTCGTTTGGTGATAAAGCTAAGTAAATTTGTGTGTCATCTGCATAGCTATGATATGAAATCAAATTATTTTGAATGATTTGTCCAAGTGGGAGCATATAGAGGTTGAATAATAGTGGCCCTAAGATTGACCCCTGGGGAACACCACAGGTCAAGGACGTTGGTGTTGAGGTACAGTTTCCGATGGCAACAAAGAAGCTCCTTTCTTGTAGATATGATTTTAGCCAGCTGATAACTATGCCTGTAAATCCAACCCAGTGTTCTAGTCTGTGTAGTAAAATATTGTGATCAACAGTGTCAAATGCTGCACTAAGGTCCAGTAGCACTCGGACTGATGTTTTACCTGAATCTGTGTTGAGGCGTATGTCATTGGAAACTTTAATGAGAGCTGTTTCAGTGCTGTGATTTGCCCGAAAACCAGACTGAAAGTAATCAAAATACCTATTTGATGTTAGGAAGGTGGTTAATTGATTAAAGACTACTTTTTCAATAATTTTGCCAATAAAAGGTAGATTGGATATGGGCCTGTAATTGTTTAGCATGAAGGCATCCAGGTTATTCTTCTTGAGAAGTGGCTTTACAACAGCTGTTTTCAGTGACTTAGGAAAAGTGCCAGACAGCAGTGATACATTTACAATTTGAAGGACATCCGCCGCTATGAGGTGAAAAACAGTTCTGAAGAAATTGGTAAGACACATGTGGAAGAGCTGAGATTCTGTACCGTTTTTTCAAGTGTTTCGTAGTCTATCAAGCTGAACTCTGACATCAAGTTTAGTTTCCCTCTGTTTGTTGCTGGAAGTTCAGGTTGTTGAATTTGTAAGTGAGCAGATATGTTGAGTCTGATTTTGACAATTTTACCTTTAACAAAAGATGAAAACTCATTGCATTTATTAGTTGA
>NC_055972.1:325878-333378 GCF_018492685.1 Alosa sapidissima | reverse complement strand
CTACGGACTTTCCCCTAAAGATGGCAGCAAAGATGCCAACATTTCCGGAAAGGTACTGGCTTGATGAAATTCATTCTGGACTCTCTATCCGACCACATAAAGACCTCGGGATACTTCGGTTTGGCTTTAGGGACCCTCTACTCACTACCACGTAAGTGCAATGTTGCTTGGAACTGTAGAAGAGGTATAAAAATAGCGTTTTGTAGCGGCGAAATAATATGCCCGTCTCACTTCCACACTAACGAGCTTTGACTAAAAACGGTAACATCGAACTTTCTCAAAACACATCCGAATGACATGATTTGGATGTCAACTCAACGTATGTACTCCCAGTCATCCGTAAATCGATCTAAAGTGCATTTTACTCCGGATAATTCCTTTAAGGCTACATTGTTTATCACCTTGATAATGGCATTTTTAGATATAATCTTTGATGAAAGACATATGTCTACTGCTGATAAAGGGTCATGCACATTTGGTAGGCTGTTCAGTGACAGCTTTGCCAGTGGGCTATTATACCTGATGCAAGCCAAAGGATAATTATTCTGTAGCCTAGGCAGCTAATAATTAAAACTGCTTCATGTGTCAACGATTGTTCATGAATGTCAAATCAACTGTGTGCTACACAGATTAAATACTAGGCATAAATTGAATTGAAAGCCATTGCATTTCAGATAATTTTATTTCAAACACTTTGGGAGACAATAGGCTATTATGTTGATACTAATTTATGTATGTATGTATGTATATATACTCTTTTGATCCCATGAGGGAAATTTGGTCTCTGCATTTATCCCAATCCGTGAATTAGTGAAACACACACAGCACACAGTGTACATACAGTGAGGTGAAGCACACACTAATCCCGGCGCAGTGAGCTGCCTGCACCAACAGCGGCAGCTCGGGGAGCAGTGAGGGGTTAGGTGCCTTGCTCAAGGGCACTTCAGCCTCGCCTACTGGTCGGGGTTCGAACCGGCAACCCTCCAGTTACAGGTCCGAAGCGCTAACCAGTAGGCCACGGCTGCCCCAATTTTATGACCACCTACACCTGGACAATAATTTGGAGTGAACTCTTTTAATATAAGAATGTAGGCTATAGATATATTTTGAATATAGCCTATGCCAAAGTTGTTTTTGAGTTTATAGGCCTACTATTTATTCATTCACTCGTTTTGTTCAAGCATAGACTGTATAGTCTATGTGTTCAAGAGTGAAGCCAATCAAACTCGCAATTGATTTCAAACCATTAGCATTGTTGTTTTAAATGTATGCTTTCATTATTTTCCAATTTCTGTAGGCAATCTATTTTTTTTTTTTCTCTCGATGTTAAATTTGATGAGTTTCGATGAAAATCCTGTAGATGGCGCTTGCCTATCGAACAGAAATCGTCTAGTATTGTCTTAATTTTACGACATATATCGTCTTTTTGTCAATCTACTGTTTTGGTCTACTTTTCTACCTCGTGCACGAGCAGAGATGAAGCTGAACTAAACCGCGCTTGAATAAATGAGGCCAAGATGCCGCTAACTTGAGTTAATGGAACGGCTTCAGCCCCAAGTGAAAGTCTACGCTAGTTCAAGCCAGGCTATTTCTGTTAAGCGCCACCTTCATTAGCGAGGTTGATGGAATACCCCCCTGGTCTGGAGCAGGCTTGCTCCACAGAATAAATCGCCATGGTAATTTATACCATAACATATCCTGCTGCCCCCTATCCCGCTTTTGTGCAACTGGATCACGGATAAATTGAGCCATGATAACCAAGATATCCCGGCTTAATCGCTTATCCTAGTTTTGTGCAATAGGCCCCAGGCACAACATAAACACAGTAACCAGGCACAACATAAAGAGAGTAACCAGTAACCAGGCACAACATAAAGAGAGTAAAGACTACTGCCATGTTTACGTTATGAACTAACCCCACACATGTGTAGACTACTGCCATGTTTGCGTTATGAACAAACCCCACACATGTGTAGACTACTGCCATGTTTGCGTTATGAACTAACCCCACACATGTGTAGACTACTGCCATGTTTACGTTATGAACAAACCCCACACATGTGTAGACTACTGTCATGTTTCCGTTATGAACAAACCCCACACATGTGTAGACTACTGCCATGTTTACGTTATGAACAAACCCCACATATGTGTAGACTACTGTCATGTTTACGTTATGAACAAACCCCACACATTTCTATGGGAGATTCTTTTGAGTTCTGTGTCTCTTCATTAGTAAGTGTCTGAGTCAGAGATAGAGAGAGACAGAGGTGGAGGGAGAAAGATGGAGAGAGAGAGGGGGGGTCAGGGTGGAGGGTTGTAAGTCCTAAATAATTATAATGTGATTCAGCTGTTGTAAGTCCTAAATAATTATAATGTGATCTTTCTCCCTCCACCTCTCTGTCTGTCTCTCTCTCTCTCTATCTTTCTCCAGCTATTTTACATTATAATTATTTAGGACTTACAACAGCTAAATCACATTATAATTATTTAGGACTTACAATAACATCATCGGGAAGGTTTAGCATTTCGAAACCTGGCTGAGAAAGCACAAAGAACTAATTTCCTAATTATAAAACAGCTTTATAAATTCAATCCACCAACTAAATTCTGGCTTATTCCATGATCAAGCCAATTGCTCTTATGCAGAGGTGTAACAGTCCTGCCACAGTTGTGTTCCAACCATTCACTTAATGAGCTGATTGTAATTAGCACAACTCTTAGGTAGATCAGGGGCCGTATTCACAAAGCCTTTTATCTTACCACTAGGAGTACTCCTAAATCGCACTAAAATATTTTAGCTAGGAGTTTTCTCTTAAAAGTTATTAACAAAGCCTTTCAGACCTACTCTTAGTAAGGAAAAATGACAACTCCTAAACTAGAAAACGCAATTCCAGGGAATTACCAGTGCATGAAAATGCAAAACATATTGTGTGAAATATATTGTTAAAACAGATGATGTGCTAATTGGCAACCAACATGATGCGGTTTAATATAGTTGGAATGACTGAACTAGGTAGATGAGGTTTAATATAGTTGGAATGACTGAACAGTTAAATAGGTGGATAGTTTAAAAGGTTAGAGCTAAGAGTGAGTCTTCGTTGCTATGGATGACGTCATTACTCATGCACGAGCTTGACTGAAGTAACCACCTTGATTGGCTGATGATTGTAACGTGGGAATGATTCTAAACACCTCCCTTACGATGATGAGTGACAGGTGACAGGTCTGAGAATGTGTGCGCTACACAAGTAGTGCGAAGGACGGAAGATGATGAATAACTGAATAAAAAGGCCTAGCCTAAATGAATAAAGAGTAAGGCAAAACAAATAGCCTAGTAGCCTAATAAAACATAGGCCTACGGATTGATGCAGTAGGCTAGTCTATCTTTGCAACATTATTAAATTAATCTGTCACCATATGCCTACGTTTGCAAAGAGGAGAACATTTTAATTTGATTCACAATGAAATGTTACATTTAATTTACATGTTGACAATGAGTCGTTTTGGTTGTTGTTGGTGGCGTTATATCATCCCTTTGTTATGCCTACAATGCAAAATTGTTCCCTCGCAATTGGAAGCTCCTGTTGCGCATACCCATTTCAAAACATCGCAATGTGAAATGCCACAAAAAGCTGTTT
This sequence comes from Alosa sapidissima, assembly GCF_018492685.1. NCBI lineage: Eukaryota > Metazoa > Chordata > Actinopteri > Clupeiformes > Clupeidae > Alosa > Alosa sapidissima. The sequence goes on along the minus strand of NC_055972.1, from coordinate 329,737 downwards.
GTGAATAGGTCTTAGTGAGTTAGGAGTCCTCTCGACTTCTTTTAGGCTTTCCCAGACTTAGGTGTTACTTTTAGGTCTAAAATGCTTCATGAATTTACTTTTAGTGAAAAAAATTAGGAGTCCCAAAGTTAGGAGTGACACGCCCATTATTTTTAGGAGTTGCTCCTAAATTCGCCACTTAGGAGCTACTTTTAGCCTTAAAATTCTTTGTGAATACGGCTAATTAGTGAAATCACCTGTGTTAAGCGCACAGGTAGAGCCAGTGGAGGGCAGTAGCCTAGCATGTCCTACTGTAGTCCCAGTGTCGTCCAGCAGGGGGCAGCAGGAGGCCAGTGGCCATCCTGCAAATCCAGAGAGCAGTGCAGCGATTCAGCTTTATGGTGCTGTGCTTTTAACAGCTGCACCGTTTTATGGATGTATGGATGTTTTGAAAAGAGATAGATAGATAGATAGATAGATAGATAGATAGATAGATAGATAGATAGATACTTTATTGATCCCCAGGGGAAATTCAAGGTCTCAGCAGCAGCATACATACAACACAAACACATTCTTTAACAGCAGAAAGAGTAATTAAAGTATATAATATAAAAACACAACTAAGCAGTAAGGACAGTAGAAGATAAAGCATATGCTAAATATACTAAAATACAAATTACTAACACTTAATACAATATATAAAAATATACTAAAATACAAATTACAAAAATACAAATTATACTAACACTTAATCTAAATCAATTCTAAAAACAGTATCCACATAGTGGTGATTAATAAATCACCACTATGGGGCTTGCAATGACTGAAGCAGGGACTGAGCCTGTGATTCTCTGTGCATAGTAAGGTATGGTAAGGTGCTCTAAGGTGCTCTGTGTGAATGAGTGTCATGGTGGTAGTGCAATGGTGATAGTGGTCATGGTGATAGTGCAAATGAGTAAGTCAACAGTGCAACAATGCAGAAATAAAGTAAAGTAAAGTCTATATATCTATATATTTAACTATTTAAGAAAATGTATAAGTGTGGCCACAGTTCGGCTGTGGCATGGAGGGGGGGGGGGGGGGGGGGGTTATGCATATGTGCTGATGTGCTAATATAGCACGCAAACAGTGAGGCATAAAGACAGTGGTACAAGTGGCTAGTGGACAGACAGTACCAAACATGGAGGGGGTGAAGAGGCAGACAGACTATGCAGAGAAGTCTATCTCTCCTCTTCCCTTAAGTGAGGCATTGAACAGTTCAATGGCCCTGGGGACAAATGACTTTCTCAGTCTGTCAGTTGTGCAAGGCAGTGAGCGAAGTCTCCAGCTGATCAGGCTCTTCTGCTTAACAATAGTGCTGTGGAGTGGGTGACACTCATTGTCCAAGATGTTGATCAGTTTGTTCAGGGTCCTTTTGTCAGATAGTGAAGTGATGCACTCCAGTTCAGCTCCAACTACAGAGCCAGCTTTTCTTACCAGCCTGTCAATTCGCCCCACATCCTTCTTCCTTGTGCTTCCTCCCCAGCATACTACTGCATAGAAGAGGACGCTGGCAACAACAGACTGGTAGAACACCCTGAGGAGCTTACTGCACACATTGAAGGACCGCAGCCTCCTCAGGAAGTACAGCCTGCTCTGCCCTTTCTTGTAGAGTGCGTCAGTGTTGGCTGACCAGTCCAGTTTATTGTCCATGTGGAGACCCAGATACTTGTAGGTGCTTACCACCTCCACATTGGCCCCATCAATGTGGACTGGTAGCAGAGTGGGCTTAGACCTGCGGAAATCCACCACCATCTCCTTGGTCTTTTGAAGTGTTAAGTTGAAGATGATTGAGTTTGCACCATTGCACAAAGTCCTCCACCAGGCTCCTGTACTCCTCCTCCTGCTCGTTCCTGATACACCCCACAATTGCAGTATCATCAGAAAACTTCTGCATGTGGCATGACTCGGTGTTGTAGCAGAAGTCAGATGTGTACAGGGTGAACAGGACTGGAGAGAGCACAGTTCCCTGTGGCGCTCCGGTGCTGCAGATCACAGTGTCAGAGAGACAGTTCTTCATTCTGACGAACTGTGGTCGCTCGGTCAGGTAATCTGTAATCCAGGTTACCAGGTGAGCGTCCACACCCATCTGCAAGAGCTTGTCTCCCAATCTGAGGGGAACATGATTCTCACAGCACTTTTCCCCTTGTCCAGGTGGGAATGAGTCCTGTGTAGAATATAAGTGATGGCATCGTCCACGCCCACTTTCTCCTAGTAAGCAAACTGTAACGGGTCTAGTGCATGGCGTACCTGGGGTCTGAGCATGCCTAAGACCAATCGCTCCATTGTCTTCATCACATGTGATGTAAGAGCGACAGGTCTGTAGTCATTAAGCTCACTAGGGTGTGGCTTCTTAGGGACCGGGGTGAGACATGATGTCTTCCACAGTGTTGGAACTTGTCCAAGGCGTAGGCTAAAATTGAAGATGTGCTTCAGTGGCTCCCCCAGTTCAGCAGCACAGGCCTTGAGTAGCCTTGGGCACAGTCTGTCAGGCCCAGCTGCTTTATTGCTGCGCAATTTCTTAAGTTGGACTGTCACTTGATCTTTTGTAATGGTGAGGGGTGGGAGGGGAGGGGGAGGGGTGCATCTGGGATCTGTGTGTCTGAAGGCTGTTGACTGAGGTCGTTGTCACCTCATTGTTCATGATCGCCATGTGGGGGAAGGGTGCAAAATCCAGTGATGGTGGGGGTACGATAGCCTGTGATGATGGAGGTGAGTGTTGCGCTGGTATTGAGGGGGTGTAAGGGTGGGGGCTGGGGGATGGTGGACAGACCACCGCCATTGGAGCTGGAGCAGGGCAGTCAAACCTGTTGTAGAAGTGGTTCAACTGGTTCGCCCTGTCCAGGTCCCCCTCCACAGAGCTGCTGTTCTTCTTCAGGCCAGTGATAACCTTCATGCAGTCCCATGTCTCCTTCAAGTTGTTTTCCTGCAGCTTCTGTTCCACCTTCTTTCTGTAATCCTCCTTAGCTTCCTTCAGCTTGAATTTGAGTTCCTCTTGCACGCGCCTCAGCTCTGCCATGTCCCCTTCTCTGAACGCCATCTTTTTCCTGTTGAGAAGGGTCTTGACATTGCTGGTTATCCAAGGCTTGTTGTTGGGAAAGCAGCGTACAGTTCTGGTGGGAACAACAATGTCCATGCAGAAGTTCAGGTAGTCAGTTGTGCACTGTGTGACCTCCTCCAAGTCCTCTCCATTCTGTAACACACTCCAGTCAGTACACTCGAAGCAGTCTCTCAGAGCCTCATCCACTTCGGGTGTCTACTTCCTGAAGGTGCGTGTGGGAACTGGTAGCCTCTGTACTTTGGGCTTGTACATTGGCTGGAGATGAATGAGGTTGTGGTCTGACTTTCCCAGTGGGGGGGAGGGGGTTTGCACTGTATGCATCCCTCACGTTTGCATACATGAGGTCTATTGTCCTGTTTTTCCTTGTAGGGCAGTCAACATACTGGTAAAAATTTGTGAGTGTGGAATCCAGTGTTATGTGATTGAAGTCGCCAGAGATCACAAAAAAGGCGTCAGTGTGTTGGGTTTGAAGCCTTGCGATTGTGGAGTGGATGACGTCACACGCTGTATCCGGAAGAGCTCGAGGTGGAACGTAAACACAGACAGCAATTGCGTGCGAGAACTCCCTCGGCATGTAGTACGGACGGAGACTAACCGCTAGTAACTCCACATCCTTACAGCATACAGTCTCCTTCACTGTTACATGTCCGGGATTGCACCATCTATTGTTTATGTACAGCACCAGTCCGCCTCCCTTCTTTTTGCCAGAAAGTGTATTGTCTCTGTCCAAACGAGCTACACTGAAGCCAGGCAGCTCAACGTTAGAAGTGGGGATATGGC
>NC_055972.1:315878-320878 GCF_018492685.1 Alosa sapidissima | reverse complement strand
GCAGTGCTTTTCCCCAATATAGTCCCAAGTAGCAGTGCTTCGCCCCAATATTAAGTCAATATCTGCCTAGGAAATCGCCTCGTCTTAACTGCATTGCCATTTGTACTCGTTGTGAATACGCTGGCCACAAGAAGCAATTAGGGATTTTTTTTAAACTTTTACTCACGACCCTATCTGGCAACGAGAGATTCCATTCGCTATGCTAAGCTAAGCTAGCGGGGGCACTGCCAGACTACAACAATGCATGCACTATGCTAAGCTAAGCTAGCGGGGGTGCTGCCAGACTACGACAATGCATGCACTATGCTAAGCTAAGATAGCGGGGGTGCTGCCAGACTACGACAATGCATGCACTATGCTAAGCTAAGCTAGCGGGGGTGCTGCCAGACTACGATAATGCATGCGCTAAGCTAAGCTAGCGGGGGTGCTGCCAGACTACGACAATGCATGCACTAAGCTAAGCTAGCGGGGGTGCTGCCAGACTACAACAATGCATGCACTATGCTAAGCTAAGTGCTAGCGGGGGTGCTGCCAGACTACAACAATGCATGCACTATGCTAAGCTAAGTGCTAGCGGGGGCGCTGCCAGACTACAACAATGCATACAGACAAAAATGCTTTTGCTCACTTCTCTAACTCTGTGGGGAGTTCCTTTACTATAAATATTGAAGAAGGTTGGTGAGAGATGGCTGCCCTGTTCACATCCCACATTTGTTTAACTAGATTGTTTTTATTATATTGTAGGTTATTTTGGTTTACGTAGTTATTGATTAGGGTGTGTAGGGGAAAAGTTATTTTGGTTTACGTAGTTATTGATTAGGGTGTGTTTACGTAGTAATTGATTAGGGTGTGTAAGGGAAAAGTGGTCTAATATTCTACAATTTGACTTTTACTCAGGACATCTTGGTCAATAAAGTATCTATCTATCTATCTATCTATCTATCTATCTATCTAGGACATCTTGGTCAATAAATAAGTTTATTATTCTGTTGTTTAAACTGCTACAAAATAACTCCCCCAGATCTGCTCACAAAGATGACTCATTAGGGTCAGATTTGTGTCCACTCTTGAAAAGGGCTGTAATGGGTCCAGATATCAGGGAAGCAGTTATTAGCAGGTGTGTGTGTGTATTAGGGTTATTAGCTATTATCAAATTTGTCTCCACTCTTGAAAAGGGCTGTAATGGGTCCTTCATTCCAGATATTAGGGAAGTGTCTGACACTTAGAACCAAGTTGAACAGTTTTAGAACACTTACAACCAAGTTGAACAGTTTTAGAACACTTAGAACTGAGTTGAACAGTTTTAGAACACTTAGAACTTGTTTTTCAGTATTGTCTGTTTATTTGCATGTTTCTTTGTTTATGTGTGTATTTATGTGTGGCTGTGTGTGTGTGAGAGAGTGACTGTGTGTGTGTGTGGCTGTGTTTGTGCGTGTGTATGTTTATGTGTGGCTGTGTGTGTGTGTGTGTGTTTGTGTATGTGTTTGTGTGTGTGAGTGAGTGTGCATGTTTGTGTGTGTTTGAGTGTGCAAGCGTGTGTGTGTATTTGTGTGTGTGTGTGCTTGAGGGTACTTGTTTGTGTGTGTGTGTGTATGTGCGCGTGTGTGCGCTTGCGTACGCTTGCGTACGTGTGTGTGTGTGTGTGTGTGTGTGTGTATGTGTGCGTGTGTGTGTGTGCGCTTGCGTACGTGTGTGTGTGTGTGTGTGTATGTGTGCATGTGTGTGTGTGCGCTTGCGTACGCTTGCGTACATGTGTGTGTGTGTGTGTGTGTGTGTGTGTGTGTGTGTGTGTGTGTGTGTGTGTGGTTTTGGTTAGTCTTCAGCTCAGTACAGTAAGTCCCAGTACTCTGTGGTCGGCCTGTTCTCTTCCTCTCTCTGGTTGAGCAGCAGAGTTTCCCACGGTCCTGTGAGCTGATGCATGCACGCACGCACACACATACGCACACACACAAACACACACATGCGCGCACACACACACTCACGCACGCGCACACACGCACGCACACATGCAAGCAGGCACACGCACGCACGCACACACACACGCACGCACATGCGCACGCACACACACAAACACACACACACACACACACACATACACATGCACACATGCACACATGCATACACACATGCGCACGCACGCACACACATACACGCACATGCGCGCACACACATACACACGCACACACACAGACACACATTCACACACACACACACAGACGCACACTCACTCAAATAAACACACACAGGCACACACACATAGAGCAAGAGACAGGGGGCGATAGTGAGCTGAAGCCCTTTAGAGTGTGTGTGTGAGTGAGTGTGTGTGTGTGTGTGTGTGTGCCTGTGTGCGTGTGTGACGTGTGTGTGAGTGTGTGTGAGTGTGCGTGTGTGCGTGTGACGTGTGTGTGTGTGTGTGTGTGTGTGTGCGTGTGTGTGTGTGTGTGACGTGTGAATGAGATAGAAAACGGAAGTAATGAAGAAGAATGAGAAAGTGTGAGATGAGTTCCGTATCTTTTCACACCTGTGTGTGTTCAGTGTGAGAAAGGAGAAGAGTTCCGTATCTTTTCACACCTGTGTGTGTTCAGTGTGAGAAAGTGTGAGATGAGTTCCGTATCTTTTCACACCTGTGTGTGTTCAGTGTGAGAAAGGAGATGAGTTCCGTATCTTTTCACACCTGTGTGTGTTCAGTGTGAGAAAGTGTGAGATGAGTTCCGTATCTTTTCACACCTGTGTGTGTTCAGTGTGAGAAAGGAGAAGAGTTCCGTATCTTTTCACACCTGTGTGTGTTCAGTGTGAGAAAGGAGAAGAGTTCCGTATCTTTTCACACCTGTGTGTGTTCAGTGTTTCCCCTAGAAGTGTTTCCAGCAGCGCTGCTGTTGATCGTAGGAACCCCCCCCCTCCCAAAAAAAAAAAAAGAAAATGTTGAAAAAATGACTCCTTAAATTGTGACTTCTGGTGGATTTTTCAGATTGAGTGTTACAAATTATGACATAACCACCAACACAAGCATTTACAAAGCATGATTATTGCAGTACTTGAACAGGATTATTCATGTTTTTCTTTCACCCTTTTCATTTACATTATTAGTAATTAGCCACTGTACAAACTATTACTATTTAGAATTATTTATGATGCATTCAAAAATAATTGATGTCCTATTTTTTTTTTAAATGAACTTTTGCACAGCACTGTATAAACTATATAGACTTCTCTTTCATGTCATTACACTGTATTGGTGCTATGCAAGTCGAATTGAGTGCCTGTCATTTTAATGCCGTGACGGCCCGTGGGGCTTGCTTGATTCTCATGGTTTTAAGCTAATTTAGTAGCGTTGTTGTGCATGGTGCATAAGAATATGTGGATGAAATGAATTATGTTTTCCATGTCATTTGGTAAAATAAATGCTCAAAAAGCTTTGGTGAGCTCTACAGGAATTACAAACTATCTCCAGATGTAAATGGTTGCGTATCCTATTACTCAAATTCAATTAAACCCACCAATAGGCTAGCTAGACCTTAGTTTCACAGCCTAGGTATTTTAGCAACACGGGGCTTGAAAGCATTGCCTGTATCACAAACAAAAACGAAACAATGCGTGGAATTTATCTGGGAATAGGCTACTGAAGGTAGGGGCGAGCTATCTCGCTGGCGTGTTTAATTTGGTTCCTTGGTTAACATAATGTAGGCTACGTTTTTTTGCACAAAATTGCATCTGCTAATAAACTTAAACATAAACACAAACAAGCATGATCTCCTGTGAAATCCCTGACTGTGCCTTCAACGTTAGCCTACTATTATTTGTTGACATCAAACCTGAACGAACGGCAGCTGTTCCTGAAGTTCACTTGCGTGTTTTTTTTTTTTTTTTTTAATTAGCCAACTTTTTTTGCAGTGGCGCTTGAATTCCAAGAGCGGTGCTGCGCCGCTGATGAATACATTGTAGGGGAAACACTGGTGTGCGTGTGTACGTGCGTGCGTGTGTGTGTGTGTGTGTGCGTGTGTATGTGTGTGCATGTGTACGTGCGTGCGTGCGTGCGTGTGTGTATATGTGTGTGTGTGTATGTGCATGCGTGCGTGTGTGTGTGTGTGCGTGCGTGTGTATATGTGTGTGTGTGTGTGTGCATGCGCGCGTGTGTGTGTGTGTGTTTGTTCTTGCATGCGTGTGTGTGCGTGTCTGCATGTGTGTGCATGTGTATGTGTGCGCGCGCGCGTGTGAGTGTGTATATGTGTGAGTGAGTGTGTGTGCGTGTGTGTGTGTGTGTGTGTGTGTGTTTGATGCCTTCGCGTTGGGCAGTTGTGCTGAAACTGTGGCACTTTGTACCTTTCACACACACTCCACTCTTCCTCACACACACACACACACTCCACTCTCTTCCTCACACACTCCACTCTCTTCCTCACACACTCCACTCTTCCTCACACACACACACTCCACTTTCTTCCTCACACACACACACACTCCACTTTCTTCCTCACACACACACACACTCCACTCTCTTCCTCACACACACACACTCCACTCTTTTCCACACACACACACACACACACACACACACTCCACTCTCTTCCTCACACACACACTACACTCTTCCTCACACACACACACTCCACTCTCTTCCTCACACACACACACTCCACTCTCTTCCTCACACACACACACTCCACTCTTTTCCACACACACACACACACACACTCCACACTCTTCCTCACACACACACACACACACACTCCACTCTCTTCCTCACACACACACTACACTCTTTTTCACACACACACACACACACACTCCACACTCTTCCTCACACACACACTACACTCTTTTCCACACACACACACACACACACACACTCCACTCTCTTCCTCACACACACACACACTCCACTCTCTTCCTCACACACACACTACACTCTTTTCCACACACACACACACACACACACACTCCACTCTCTTCCTCACACACACACTACACTCTTTTCCACACACACACACACACACACACAC
>NC_055972.1:268378-313378 GCF_018492685.1 Alosa sapidissima | reverse complement strand
AGGAGATTGTGAAGAAGTTTAAGGTGGAGTACCATGCTGGAGGTTCCACCCAGAACACAGTGAAAGTAGCCCAGGTTAGTACACACACACACACACACACACACACACACACACACACACACACACACACACACACGTGTATATATATATATATATTCACACACACACACACACACACACATATATACATACACACACACACACACACACACACACACACACACACACACACACATATATATATATATATGTACACACACACACCCTTATATTTGAGACACAAACACACACACACACATAACACAAAGAAAACAAACTCTGTACCAGATGTACTAACACTTTTGCGCCCACTTCAGGCGTAGTTGTTTTCGCAATGTGCGTGTAAAATCATTGCGAGGTATGTACAAACAGGCCGCAATGATGTAAAAGCGCAAACTGCCTGTTGCGGGAGCTGAAAGTGGCAGATTGCGATTGTCATGTCATGCATATGCATTCATGGGAGGATCCAGGGGAAAGTGGGAGTTTAGCGTAAAGAGATGGGAGGGGAAGAGTAAAGAGCGCCTAGTTATGTATTCTGCGGTATGTACAAAGACTGCTCCTGAAAGCGCACATCTATTCTGCGCCTAAATACTTCCGTCTTGTAAAAGCAGGTGTTAATCCAAATTGCAGTTCAATGCGTCAATAAGAGAACCTTTCAAAGACAACAGAATCGCTATTTAGACCACCAGTTTTTGTGGTGAAAGTATTTGTACTTCCAACTACCAACCTCAACTTTCTTTGGCCTTTCGAATGTCTTACTTTCACTTTCACGTCATTCACTTAAACTTTCCTACTTGCTAGATTTGACCAATCTTCCATAGGCTACGTGCACAAGTAGTTTGAGTAGAACTACTGCTCTTCATTATCTCCCTGCTTGTTTACATCTTCTCATGTATGGTATTATTTGATGATCGCTAAACGTTTGATTCTTTTTTAATGTTGTCATCAGTTAACTTCATTCAACTGCGCTTGTATGTAGGCGCTGCCATTCAGTTGTGGACGTTCGTAAATTGCGTTTATGGGCGGAGAAAGGCGCAGTTTACACTAAGGATTGAACGATTGATAAATACGACGGAAACTTGGGTCTGACAGCGCTCGCAATCTGCGGTGTGTCCATGGCGCTGATAACGCTACGTTTGCAAATGTACGTACATCTGGCCCTCTGTGTCCTGTTAGTGAGTCCTCATTTTCCTGGTGTGTGTGTGTGTGTGTTAGAGGGTGACACGGGAATCAATTTTCACTCCCGTCCCATCCTGAGCCCACACAAATACTCCCGTCATATCCCGATCACGTGACTGCCCCCCCCCCCCCCCCCCCCCCTCCAAAATCTCCTGTCCTGCAAAATCCCGAGAAAGGCTCCCGAATCCCGCCCCACTCCCGTTTCGTTCCCTATGTTGTCTAAAGCATTGGTTCCCAAAGGGTGGGTCGTAGGAGATTTTATTTGGGTCACCAGCATAGTGACAATTTATGTAGTGTAACAGGCCTAGCTTATACCTTATATAGCTTAGGAACTCCTTCTGTGCACATTTAGAACACCGCCAGAACGTGAGGTTTATTTGCGTCATAGGCTAGTTTCACAGATAGTTTCAATTGTAGATTGACAGATAATCACAGATAGTTTCAAACTGTAGCCTAAGCCTCTTTAAAGTTAATAGCAGTCTCCTCACATTCCATCTTATTTCGGATTTAAAACGCACAAAAGTGCATTAGAAAGGCTATAATTTAAATGGACATGTAAACGCTATTTCCTCTTTCCAATCTTGCAAACTTCACTACAGTAAAGCTGCATTGCCATTTATTAGCTAGTTTCCCATAACAACCACCACATAGGCTAGTCGAGGTGATGAGGGTTATTAAGATCGACTTTGAACACAGTGAGCCATACAACTTGACAATTACACTGTATCATAGTGTTAATGTGTTGAGTAAAGATTCACATGTTTAGATTTATTTTGTTACCATGTGTGTTTATTCCTGCCGTTACAAAAACTAGCATTTCAGATAACGTTAGTTAGCTTTCGGTGTAGTCGCTAGATACATAGATAGATAGATAGATAGATAGATACTTTATTGATCCCCAAGGGGAAATTCAAGGTCTCAGTAGCATACAGACATCACACACAACATGCACTTACAGCAGAAAAAGTAATATACAAATAAAAAACTCCACTGTACAATAGAGACAATAGAAGATAAACATGATACTGATACTAAAATACTGAATATACTATATCAACTAAATCTAATGTCAACATAGTGTGCTTAAGGATGATCAGGCATGACGAGGCAGGGACTGAGCCTGTAATTCAGTGTGCATTGTAAGGTGCTCTATGAGAGTGTGCATGGTAAGGTGCTCTATGAGAGTGTGCATTGTAAGGTGCTCTATGAGAGTGTGCATGGTAAGGTGCTCTATGAGAGTGTGCATGGTAAGGTGCTCTATGAGAGTGTGCATGGTAAGGTGCTCTATGAGAGTGAGTGTCACGGTGATGGTGCAAATAAGTAAGTCAAACAGTGCCGGGGTGGTGGGGGGTGCAGCTGAGGATGATCGCTTCCTTGTTGTCCCTGTCAAGGGTGCCATGGTCGTGGACCCCTCAACAGACACAAGCAAGATGCAATATACAGTTGAAAGGGTGGGGATGGTGCAATATCAGTATAGACTGAGGTTTAAGATATAAATATGGTGCAAGGCAGTTCAGTGGAATGATCATGTATTAATAATACTATTGTAACTGTAAGGTTGAAGTACGCATGAGGTAGATGAGCAGAACAGTGTTGATTGACTTTGGTCAGTGTAAGGGTGGGTGTTCAGAGTGAGGGTGACTGGTGGACAGTACGTACACAAACATGGAGAAGGTGAATAGCAGACAGACTATGCAGAGAAGTCTATCTCTCCTCTACCTTTAAGTGAAGCGTTGGCCCTGGGGACAAATGACTTCCTCAGTCTGTCAGTTGTGCATGACAGTGAGCAAAGTCTCCAGCTGATCAGGCTCTTCTGCTTAACAAAAGTGCTGTGGAGTGGATGACATTCATTGTCCAAGATGGTGATCAGTTTGTTCAGGGTCCTTTTGTCTGATATTGAAGTGATGCACTCCAGTTCGACTCCCACGACAGAGCCAGCTTTCCTTAGCTTTGCCTATCTAGTCGCCCAGCATCCTTCTTTTTTGTGCTTCCTCCCCAGCATACCACAGCATAGAAGAGGCAACAACAGACTGGTAAAACATCCTGAGGAGCTTACTGCAGACATTGAAGGGCCGCAGCCTCCTCAGGAAGTACAGCCTGCTCTGCCCTTTCTTGTAGAGTACTTCGGTATTGTAGCCTGGGTGTTCCCATGCTGCCTTGCGCGCAATTTGATTCACGCTGCTAAGGCAGCCTGGAGACCATGGAGCAAATTTTCGCCTGAGATAGGGAACCAATCACAGAACAGGGGGGGAAGCAAGACGATGATGAGCTATGCACAGACGCATTTGATAGACATCCGTGGCACCCAATAAACGGATCTGGGCATTTTTTTCAAATACGAGAAAATGAACGTTTGGTTCCCAGACCACGTCTCATTGAGAAGTGGTGGCGCTAGCCAGGCTATCAGTATTGGCTGACCAGTCCAGTTTATTTTCCAGTTGTAAGCCCAGATACTTGTAGGTGTTTACCACCTCCACATTAACCCCATCAATGGAGACTGGTAGCAAAGCGGGCTTTGACCTGCGGAAATCCACCACCATCTCCTTGGTCTTTGAAGTGTTGAGTTGAAGGTGGTTGAGTTTGCACCATTGCACAAAGTCCTCCACCAGGCTCCTGTACTCCTCCTCTTGTTTGTCCTTGATACACCCCACAATTGCAGTATCATCAGAGAACTTCTGCATGTGGCATGACTCAGTGTTGTAACAGAAGTCAGATGTGTGCAGAGTAAACAGGACTGGAGAGAGCACAGTTCCCTGTGGCGCTCCGGTGCTGCTGATCACAGTGTCAGATAGACAGTTCTTCAGTCTGACGAACTGTGGCCCATCTGCAAGAGCTTGTCTCTCAGTCTGAGGGGTTGGACATGACTTCTCACAGCACTTTTCCACTTGTCTAGGTGAGAATGTCTCCTGTGTAGGAGATAAGTGATGGCATCGTCCACGCCCACTTTCTCCTGATATGCAAACTGTAGCGGGTCTAGTGCATGGCGTACCTGGGGTCTGAGTATACATAAGACCAGTCGCTCCATTGTCTTGATTACGTGTGATGTTAGAGCGACAGGCCTGTAATCATTGAGCTTCCTTCTGTAGTCCTCCTTAGCCTCTTTCAGCTTGACTTTGAGTTCTCCCTGTACGCGCCTCGGCTCTGCCATGTCCCCCTCTTTGAACGCCATTTTTTTCCTATTGAGAAGGGTCTTGACGTTGCTGGTTATCCAAGGCTTGCTGTTAGGAAAGCAGCGTACAGTTCTGGTGGGAACAACAATGTCCATACAGAAGTTCAGGTAGTCAGTTGTGCAATGTGTGACCTCCTTTAAGTCCTCTCCATTCTGCAACACACTCCAGTCAGTTCACTCGAAACAGTCTCTCAGAGCCTCGTCCGCTTAAGGTGTCCACTTCCTGAAAAAAGTCCAAAAAGTTGCGAAGTAAAAAGTAAACAAAAGACGTAGAAAAAAAACACAGACACGGAGCTGCCTCAACATGCAGACCCTCTAGTCAGCGCCGGAACCGGAAATAGATAGATAGATAGATAGATAGATAGATAGATAGATACTTATTGATCCCCAGGGGAAATTCAAGGTCTCAGCAGCATACATACAACACAAACACATTCTTTAACAGCAGAAAGAGTAATTAAAGTATATAATATAAAAACACAACTAAGCAGTAAGGACAGTAGAAGATAAAGAATATGCTAAATATACTAAAATACAAATTATACTAACACTTAATACAATATATGAAAATATACTAAAATACAAATTATACTAACTAACACTTAATCTAAATCAATTCTAAAAACAGTATCCACATAGTGGTGATTAATAAATCAGATGCGCTTGCAATGACTGAGGCAGGGACTGAGCCTGTGATTCTCTGTGCATAGTAAGGTATGGTAAGGTGCTCTAAGGTGCTCTGTGTGAATGAGTGTCATGGTGGTAGTGCAATGGTGATAGTGGTCATGGTGATAGTGCAAATGAGTAAGTCAACAGTACAACAATGCAGAAATAAAGTAAAGTCTATATATCTATATATTTAACTATTTAAGAAAATGTATAAGTGTGGCCACAGTTCGGCTGTGGCATGGAGGGGGGGGGGGGGGGGGGTTATGCATATGTGCTAATGTGCTAATATAGCACGCAAACAGTGAGGCATAAAGACAGTGGTACTAGTGGACAGACTAAATGTCATTTAGGCAAAGTTTTTGACAGTCTATGGCAAGATCTGAATGTAAATGGATTAGACCGTTCAAGTGTTTTCCAAGTGTGTTCTTTAATGTAAAAGATAAGCTTACTTATTCGCTGGGCAATGTACAAGCTGACAAGTTACATTATCCTCTAGGTGCTAGGATAAACGTTAGCTAGGATAGCTAATAATGGTGTATGTCAGCTGAAGTTATTATGTCATGTTCTGATATGATCTGCTTAATGTGTTACCACCAGTTTTAATAACTATTTACTTTTGCGATCATAAACAATTTCATCTAACAACACCACATCTGGCATCTTTATATGACTATCAGACTCCGAACACAGTAATTCATTGAACTACAAAGATATTAAAGTAATGGTGTTCACTTCATCATAATGTAATTTGCCGCAAGTCTCCTATCTTTTTGCCGTCAAGTCATGTGCCTGCAAACGTCACCTACACGAGCCCAGATGACCAATAATAGCCTTGCTAATGAGCTCGCGATTCACCAGGCGTGAAAAAGCCTTGGAATCAGAATTGAAAACAATGTTTACAAGCAAACACATTTACAAAAAATAAAGCCCATAACAGGTTTGAATATTAAGGACTGCCTAATATTTGTTCGAATATCATTATTTTTTTAAATATTCGAATTATATTCGAATAAAGAACTGTGTGTGTGTGTGTGTGTGTGTGTCCTTATGTCCTTATGTCCTTGTACATAAGGATCCTTATGTACATTTATTATGAATTGCGGACATAAATAAATTGGTTAAAATGTGTGTGTGTGTGTGTGTGTGGCTGAGTGAGTGAGTAGATGTGTATATGTGTGCTCACTTTTGTAGTGTGCGTTCTCTTTCCTTCAACTATCCCCTCTCCCTTTCTCTCTCTCTCTCTCTCCCCTCTCTCTCTCTCTCTCTCTCTCTCCCTTTCTCTCTCTCTCTCTCTCTCTCTCTCTCTCTCTCCCCTCTCTCTCTCTCTCTCCTCTCTCTCTATCTCTCTCTCCCCTCTCTCTCTCTCCCCTCTCTCTCCCTTTCTCTCTCTCTCCCCTCTCTCTCTCCCTTTCTCTCTCTCTCTCTCTCTCTCGCTCCCTCTCTCCCGCTGTAAAAAAAAGAAAACAAAACATCATGTATCATACATTACTGCAACGGCAGAGTGTGCGTGCGTGCATGCGTGTGTGAGTGTGTGTGAGTGTGTGTGTGTGTGTGTGTGTGTGAGTGAGTGAGTGAGTGAGTGCACTTGTCTTGAGACTAAAGCTCATACTAAAACCTTATACTGTCATATCAGGCATAACCTTTTCACCCTGTGTGTCTAATTGAGTGTGTTTGTGTGTGTGTGTATATACACCGTAAATCCTCTATTTCTATTTATAGCCGGGCCTCGGATAATAGCTGGGTCGTGGTCGATTCGGACAAATAATTTCTATCCATTCATCTTCTTCAAACCATTCAAACCAAACCACTGATAATTCCTCGGAATTACATTTTCTAGTTATTCTTCTAACCGAAAAGTCTGCGTCTAATTCAGCTTCAACCGTTTAACGTAGAAACTTTGTTCAAACTTTGTTACGTAGCTCTTGAAAAGGACACTTGAGCAATGTATTTTTCTTATACTTTTTGAGATATTAACAAAAACAAGCTTATTTTCCCCCATAGACTTTGCATTAGCATTATGACATCATAAAGGGCTATTAACGACTTAGAATGCAATCAACTGCACCTGTGCTCTCACTGACTGCAGCACCAGCAACGGAACCTCTTCTGTCTCTCCCATAGACTGTATATATAGAACTGGACAGTGTGGCTGCATTCTACAGTGTTCTATGGAATTGAAGCCGCCGAGGCGACGCCATCTTGGAAAATTTGGAGCCAATTTGAAGTGCGGCTGCGCAGCAAAAGTTGAAGCATGCGCAGTGAAGAGGAGTCGCGGTCAGGCACGCCCACTCAGTTGCCACTCAGCGAGTTAAACACGCCCCTTGTCAAGTGAAACCTGCCCCCTTCTCCTTTCCACAACGCAGGTCGACTCGGCGCAGAAGGCTAGCTGGCTGGATGAATTTTGCGGCTGTGAGTTAGCTAAACAGTACAAACAACAATCGGTTTGTTCTTGTCTGGTAAGTGTTGCTTATCAATTGAAAAGTTTTTTTTTGTCTATTGGTGTTCTTAAATACGTCTAAGAGAGCTTATTATGTTGATTATAGACTGTGACAATTTAGTATGGTGAATACTAATGAGCTAACAACAGAAATACGGACAGCGAATTAGATGCTAACGTTAGCAGCTACATTAACGTTAACGGGAGGCTAAGTTAGTCGTTGAAGTGAAGATTAGCACACAGCTCCCGTAACAGTCGATGCATGATATACTTGGTTTTATTAGTTGTTGCTGTTTTAATATCTCAATCTTAATGTATGCCATCTCAACATGGAGTAACCATTGACTGTACATGGGGATTAATAACACTAGACAGTCAGTACAGTATATGATGTGATAAAGCAACGGTATGATGTGATAAAGCAACGCAAGTTAACGTAATGTGAAGCATGGACCTCATCAACCCGTCATGTTAATGTAACTACTAGCCAGTTTGCCAGCGTTGCATTTTTTCTAACGTTAACGACAGACACCTGTTAGAGCTACTTCTGTGATGGTAGGTCGGTAGCATAGACTGTAAAAAAAATTACAGTAGGTCGGTAGTTGTAGACCGCATAAGTGAATGATCGATAAATGAAACGCCTGCATTAAACACTACGCCAAGAACCAGTCACTTCCCAGGGATATCGGTGAACATTTGAGAAAGACCTTAGTTTGTCATCTAACTTCCATGATCAGTCATACTGATAACGTTATTTTTCAAGCTGACGCAAGTTAATAACATTCACACCGCATATTTAAATGTGTAGTTAACATTAGGTAGGCTGTAAAGTTTATTGCACACACATATTTAATTAATTGGTATTACTAGTGGTGTTGAGTGCCTGATTAGATGCTTTGTAATGTTGTAAAATTGTCTGACTAACTTTATTGTAACTTTCCTTTTTGCAGGTAAGATATGGGTGATGGCTGAATGTACTGGAGGTGGCGGCAAGGTGGTCTCCATGATCTACATTAGTCTGCAAGCAAGGGAATGCCTACGTGAAGTGGTTTGGCTGGAGTGGTCTGAGGTGGCATGTCCTCCCCCTTTCTCCAAGTCCCCTGACATCCATCTCCCTGACATCATCACCCACCGTCACTGGATCAACATGAAGCCCCTTATACATGGGACATGGCACAGCACCACTACGTTCTGAAAACACATGACTTTCAATAACTTGCCTGGCACCAAGAAAAGTCTGCCGCTGCTCTGAACCTTCTGTTAATGTGACATCATTCATACTTGAGTCTGTACACATCCCTTTGTTTCTATTTTCTTTATTGATGTCACCCAAACTTCAACTTTCTGTATGCCCCTGAACTCACACAAATTGTAAATTGCAATGCGCCATTTAACCAGTGGTGTAGTCTAGTTAGTTAGTTGTAGTGGTGGGTATACTGTGAGCAACCCCAAATGTTATTAAATACGTATCCTTGCCTATTTTAAATGGGTATACTGAGATGATTATGCTTTTTAAATGGGTTTACTGTGTAGTCCTGTGTATCACGTAGACTATACCATACCACGGTCATTTAACTGCCTTGGTATTTAAGTCAGAGGCCATTGCTTAGTATTTAACTGTAGCCTACACAAAGATGTAGACGTTACTAAAATAATAATTATTTGTTGATACTAAATCAATATTGAATGTTTTTTTTAATTTCTTTTGTGTGATATATCATTCAGAATGCTGTAACATGACTGGTCTTCAATCAGCCAAAGAGGACACATCGTAACTCCTCTCCTAGTTACTCTCCATTGGCTCCCTACAGTAGCCAGAATTAAATTTAAATCTCTCACTTTGGCCTATAGGACACTGACTGGATCTGCTCCTTGTTATTTTAATTCAATGATCAAGATATACATCCCCAACCGCCCACTGCGGTCTTCTGATGAGCTTCAGTCTTAAACGCTAGGTCAAATTCAAGACTCTTTTCCTCAGTGGTTCCATGTTGGTGGAATGAGTTGCCCAGTGCTCTTCGTTCTTGTGATAGTTTTTGGTCTTTTAAGCACTTCTTATACATTATGGTTTGTATGCAGTAGTACTGTTTTATTTTCATTATAGGCTGTTGATTAATTTTACATTTTTTATTATTGATATTCTCTTTAATGTAGTCTTACCATGTTTTTGATATTATTGATTGAATGGGCATTATTATTTATTATTGCTTTCCCCCCTCATTGTTTATTTCATTAGGCTATTGATTGATCCCTGTTTTAAGTATTATATTGTTTTGTATTTGTTAAGGGTAACCATAACCATCATCATCATAATGTGGTATTTTCTTATGCACTTGAAACAAAGAATAAAAATGTTTCTTTAAACGTAGTACCACTTTAAACACATCACACACTGAACAGCAAAGTAGCTTCCTGATTATGTGTAAAATGTTTACAGAGTATCCTGATGTAGTAGGTCCATGTTCTCATATTTTTACAGCTGACATGAAGGCTGCAGCATTACATTTTTTATTTATAATGGAGCACCCTCTCTGGTGAAAGACTAGCAAGCCTGTGGTAGAGGCATACGATTACAGACATATTGAGAGAGCCTATCAATGAGTTGTCAAAGTTTTCAATTTAGACGTATTATTTTGAAATGGGATACGTCTATGGGAGGATTTACACATCACTGGGAATACCTGATCAAATCATACCAATGCAAAATGCTTCTCCAGCAGTGCAATCGCAGGTAACAACGATACCTTAACTCAGCATTTTCAGATACCGCTGTTATGAGCGTTCTAAGCAAATTGTCCATTTGTAACTTTGAATCCTACCTCACGTTAAGCTATGGTCCAATAATGTGTTCACTAAAACACAAGTAAAGTTATTTGTCGGGCTGATTCATAAATGGGCATACCGAGGTTGTCGACCTAGCAGGCTAGGTGGCGTTTATTGCCATTCGCAAAACTAAGCAAGAGTTAACGTTAATGAAACTTAACATCGCCTTCTTCAGTGACAAAGTGTATTCAAATGAAGTTGCAACGATGATGGCGGCAATCACTGGTTATGTTAAACCATTTGAAACAAGTAGGACTGTAAATTATGGGGACTATGGCTAACGTCACTTCGGATCAATATAGCAGAGCCCTTTTACTTTACCTATCAACTGGCTAATGCTAGCATGATGTAGCATGCTATGAGCTAATATACTTAGCATCTACGAAAGAACAGCACATATCTTTTTTCACAAAGAATCTGTAACAACTAACAACGATGTCTCTTACAAACAACTACACAATGTATGACTATCAATATGTATTTAGTCAGACTGTGATAAGATATAGCCTAATGATAATGACAGCAACACTTATTTAGGTTAGATTATGTGTCGAAATCAGGTGTCGTTAAAATAAGTGAGCGATGGCGTGGTAGTGTCTGCAGCCTAGACGGTAAAACATAATGGACAAAGCGTCGTGTCTGCAGCCGGCCAGCTGTCAATCATAGGTGTAAACACGCCCTTTTTAGATTTGTTAATATAACATTAAAAAAAATAATTTCAGCGAGAAAAGAAAAATTGTGTGTATTGAAGCATCTTGAAAACTATTTTTTCGAATAAAAAGTTGTTGATACAAAAATAGTTTTAGGTGAGAAAAGTGACACGGAAAGTTGGCTACTTGGCCATTGAAATACATGGGGATGGGCGGAGTTACACATTGTACTGCAGCCAGCCACCAGGGGGCTCTGGACTAACGCTCGCATCACTCTTAACAGACGGCACACTGTCCAGTTCTATATATACAGTCTATGGTCTCTCCAGTGAACTGGACAGCTCACTTTTCTCTTCACTTCTTTTTCTTCACTTTATCCATTAAACTCTACCTAGTCACATCCATTAATTCACTATTAAATAATTTAGCTATTTAAACCACTCAACTATTGATTTGTTTAGCCATTCCAACTGTCACTTGTTTTTAATTGTTTATTTAGGTAGGGACAGTGCATATTGATGGACATAAGTACAAGTACACAATGTAAATATGCAAGTTAGCGCCACTTGTCATTAACTATGACTCCCGCCAACTGTTTCTCTGCCTAAAACTGTTTCAAAATAAAAGTCCTCACTACAATAATTCCCTATTAAATAATTTAACTATTTAAACTTTTCAACTATTTAACTATTCAGCCATTCCAACTGTCAGTTGTCATCAACTATGACTCCCGACAACTGTTTCCTCAGCCCACAACTGAAACACAGTTCACACAGAACACACCGAAACAGCTTCTCAAACTGGATCACTTATCAACTCAAACTGGATCACTTATCAACTCAAACTGGATCACTTATCAACGGATGTCAGTTTGACAGGATTTCAGCCTGTGAGTCAGTGATTGAATGTGTGAGTTTGGATGTGTATGTGTGTGCATGTCTGACAAGGGGTTTTGTTCTGAGACACACACACGCGCGCACACACACACACACACACACACAATAGACACATGGGCACAGTCACTTTATTCAGAGGTCAAAGTTCATCTAATCCGATCTTGATCCTAATACTCAGCTGCTAGGTCAGGTTAGGGGTGCTGTGTGTGTGTGTTTGTGAAAAACATAAACTCTGTTTGTGTGTGTGTGTGTGTTTTGTAGCCTTACACACACACACCTACACATCTGAAATGGGAGACACAGCTGCACTGCCCCCACCTCTCCCAGACTGGATTAGTGTGTGTGTGTGTGTGTGTGTCTGTCTGAGGAGGTTTGTATGAGCAGAGGTTTACGAGCAGATAAAGTCTGGCTGTAAATCGGCCTGCAGCTTTCACAGGCCCTCTGCGCCCCTACGCAACACACACACACACACACACACACACACACATACACACACACACACACACACAGACATTTGCTCACACACTCTTACAGGATTCCACAAGCACTAGAGCAGAGTGCTTTACCAGACTCACACACACACACGCACATACTCTCTTTCTCTCTATCTCTTTCTCTCTCTCTCTCTCTCACACACACACACACACACACACACACACACACACACACACACACACACACACACTCTATAAGACTATGAACCATCGCACACAAATCCATCCACACTTTGTCTCTTTTACGCTCACACACACACATACACACCACACACCAGCTATTGTCTTGAGTGAAGATAGAGTGAAGGCCTTAACAGGCCTTGTAGTGCCTCTATGGATGTATGTTAGTTTAGCATATCCCTGACACGCTAGCCATGCTATAGTGGGCCTCTATGGATGTATGTTAGCTTTAGCATATCCCTGACACGCTAGCCATGCTATAGTGGGCCTCTATGGATGTATGTTAGCTTTAGCATATCCCTGACACGCTAGCCATGCTATAGTGGGCCTCTATGGATGTATGTTAGCTTTAGCATATCCCTGACACGCTAGCCATGCTATAGTGGGCCTCTATGGATATATGTTAGCTTTAGCATATCCCTGACACGCTAGCCATGCTATAGTGGGCCTCTATTGATGTATGTTAGCTTAAGCATATCCCTGACATTGTTAGTCATGCTATGGTGGGCTCCTATGTATGTATTGTATTGAAAGATGCAGTAGTACCTAATGATGTATTTGTAATAACGTTGGCCAATGCTAGGCCACCATTGATAGGGGTCAAGTCGTCCACTGTGTTGCTGTCCTTCCTACCTACCAAAGGATGACACGGAACCATTGGTTTTCATTTTGATTGCTGAGTGATGTTCGAATGAGTTAACGCTCATATTTAAAATTAAAAGACCACTGCAAATTTTAATATGGCCCTCAACTCATTCCAGTGTCACTCAGCAACCATAGGAAGACATCAGAAAAATGTGCAGTGGTCTCTTAAGTTTTTTTCAAAGCTCTATGTCTCAAAATGTGTTACCATGTCAGTGCATTGGTATAGTTTATCTGTGTGTGTGTGTGTGAAGTGCAAGTATGAAGCTAGTGTGTGTCTCTGAATGCATGTGTAAGCTTTAGTGCGTTAGTGGAGCGTATGAAGGTGTGTGTGTGTGAGTGTATCGGAATGCATATGAGTTAGGAACTCGTGATTAGTTGTGTGTGCTGCCTCCATATGTTAACTCCATGTGTTTAATGGTAATACACTTTCTGTGTGTGTGTGAGTGTCTGTGTGTGTGTGAGAGAGAGAGATGGTGTGAGAAATAATGCTGGTTGTTACAGTAGTAAATGGATGAGCAAGCACACATTAAGGATTAATACACACACACACACACACACACACACACACACACACGCGCACACACACACACACATACACACGCACACGTAGTTACCGATGTTACCGATGCCTGATATCTGATACCGTAGTTACCGATGTTGCCGTAGTTACCGATGCCTGATATCTGATACCGTAGTTACCGATGTTGCCGTAGTTACCGATGCCGATGGCTGATATCTGATACCGTAGTTAAATTAATAAACTACTGTATGGAAAAGACTAAAGGCAACAGGCTTGACTTAAACATTATTTTCCTAACTACTGTAAACATTAGATATAAATGAAATGTATTACTACTGTTATTATTATTGTTATTATTACTACTACTATTAGAATTAGCAAACATAAAACACACATACATAACAACTTTCTCCTACTAAATTAGTTTTGTGCAGATAAAATTCCCATATTAATGATATAGGCCTACATTAAAACACCCCTGCCAAAATGGTTTCACTCGCAAAAAACCCTCCCTATTTACCCATAGTGGTACAGTCCCTCGGTTTCCCCGCAATAAACTAAGAAGTTCACACAGAGTTCCAATGGTGGTAAACATATACGATGTTGTAAGTTTAAACTAATAAATGAGAAGTTTTTAACAGCTAGTGTGAACATTTGCATTTCTTGATACCAGGAACAGTTTATACAGATAAGAGATGAAAAATGTAACAAAAACGCATGAAGATCGTAATTAATGAGAAATGGTGGTTAATAAACTAATGAGTAGTAAACCAGAAATATAAACGCATGAAGATTGTAATTAATGAGAAATGGTGGTTAATAAACTAATGAGTAGTAAACCAGAAATAAACGCATGAAGATCGTAATTAATGAGAAATGGTGGTTAATAAACTAATGAGTAGTAAACCAGAAATAAACGCATGAAGATCGTAATTAATGAGAAATGGTGGTTAATAAACTAATGAGTAGTAAACCAGAAATATAAACGCATGAAGATCGTAATTAATGAGAAATGGTGGTTAATAAACTAATGAGTAGTAAACCAGAAATAAACGCATGAAGATCGTAATTAATGAGAAATGGTGGTTAATAAACTAATGAGTAGTAAACCAGAAATATAATGATGGGCAGATCTTAATATCGGATCAGTATACCCCCAGCACATATCACACACACACACACACACTATGGCTACTTGATTGCACTGGTGAGAATCTGTCTTGACACACTTCTTCTGGAAATGTGTGTGTGTGTGTGTGTGTGTGTGTGTTTGTTTGAATCATGTGATCATCCACTGCAAAGTGGTTTGCTGTTCATGTCTGTGCTGTCGCTATGGTGAGTGGTCTCTTGGAAACAGCTGAGCTGAGGATGAACAGAGGATGGAGGGACAAAGAGGGAAATGGAGAGAGGGATGGAAAGAGAGAGAGGGAGAGAGAGAGGGATGGAAAGAGGGAGAGAGGGATGGAAAGAGGGAGAGGGAGAGAGAGAAGGACAATGAGGGAAAGAGAGAGGGAGAAGAGGAGAGAGAGGGATGGAAAGAGGGAGAGGGAGAAGAGGAGAGAGAGGGATGGAAAGAGGGAGGGAGAGAGGGAGAGGGGGATGGAAAGAGGGAGAGGGGGAGAGAGAGGGATGGAAAGAGAGAGGGGGGAGAGAGAGAGAGAGGGGTGGAAAGAGAGAGGGAGAAGAGGAGAGAGAGGGATGGAAAGAGGGAGAGGGGGATGGAAAGAGGGAGGGAGAGGGGGATGGAAAGAGGGAGAGGGGGAGAGAGAGGGATGGAAAGAGAGAGGGGGGGTAGAGGGAAAGAAGGAAGGAGAGAGAAAGAAAGAAGGAAGGAAAGAGAGGGAAGGAAAGGGTGAGAGAGAGAGGGAAGGAAAGGGTGAGAGAGAGGGAAGGAAAGGGTGAGAGAGAGAGGGAAGGAAAGGGTGAGAGAGAGAGACAACAAAACTAAATGACTGATAATGACACAGACACATGAAATGAACTGGACAACAAATATAGCCAGGTTACGGTGTGTGTGTGTGTGTGTGTGTGTGTGTGTGTAGATGTTTGTATGTAAATGTATGTGTGACTTTGTGTGTTTGTGTGTGTGAGTAAGTGGATGTGTGAGTGTGTGTGTGTGGTGGGGGTGTGTGTGTGTATGGGTGTGTGTTTTGTCTGGTTAAAAGCTGTGTGTGTTCATGTGTGGTAGAAGACAAAACACAACGTGTGTGTGTGTGTGTGTGTGTGAGGAGAAAAGACAAACAGGCTACGGGAAGCATTAAAAGCATTATTAGGCTTCTGCACACTGACATGAAATACAGAAATACACATCCTACTGAAATACACATGGAATACACATCCTACATGAAATACACATCCTACTGAAATACACATCCTACATAAAATACACATCCTACATGAAATACACATCCTACTGCAAAACAACACTGACATTCTTAGTATCTATACTAATAAAATGAGGTATTGTGACGTTTTTAATTTCAGGGTATTGTGACGTTTTTAATTTCAGGGTATCGTGACGTTTGTAATTTCAGGGTATTTTAATGTTAATTTCAGGGTATTGTGACGTTTGTCATTTCAGGGTATTGTGAGGTTTGTCATTTCAAGGTATTGTGACGTTTTTAATTTCAGGGTTAGGGTTGGAATACTTTTTGTGGTATCGGTGCACCGTGCAACACTAATATACACACACACACACACACACACATATTTATGTGTACAGTTTATACTCTTAACACTGATTTTTTTATACCTTCACCCCCCAACCCCCCACCGCATGCGTAGTGGATGATACAGAAGCCGCATAAAGTGGCAACGTTCTTCGGCTGCATCGGGAAGGATAAGTTTGGGGAGATACTCCAGCAGAAGGCCGAGGAGGCCCACGTAGACGCACACTACTTCCAGCAGAGCGAAGAACCAACTGGCACCTGTGCTGCCTGTATTACAGGAGACAACAGGTCTGCGACACACACACTCGCACACACACACACACACACACATAGACAAACATACACATACACACACACGTAGACACACACTCACACACACACACACGTAGACACACACACGTAGACTCACACATGCACACACACACTCACACACGCACACTCACACACGCACGTAGGCACACACACACACTTATACATACACATAGACACACTCACACACGCACGTGGACGCACACTACTGCAGCCTGTATTACAGGAGACAACAGGTCTGCAACACACACACATACATGCACGTAGGCGCACGCACGCACGTACGTACGTATATACATACTATGTTTGAACTGAGCGAAGAGCCATCTGGCACCTGTGCAGCCTGTATTACAGGAGGCAACAGGTCTGCAACACACACACACACACACACACTACTGCAACAAACAGCTAGCAGGAACTAGCTGGAAGCTGTGCAATGTGTATGGTGATTATGTGTGTGTGTATGTGTGTGTGTGTGTGTGTGTAGGTCGCTGGTTGCTAACTTGGCAGCTGCCAACTGTTACAAGAAGGACAAGCACCTGGACCTGGAGGAAAACTGGGCGTTAGTGGAGAAGGCCAAGGTCTTCTACATCGCTGTGAGTACACACACACACACACACACACACACACACACACACACACACAGAAATCAGAAAGCTGTCTAGGAATCGGAAGAGAGGTGTTTGGAATTCCCGCGTTACAATCGTCAGCCAATCAAGGTGGTCACTTCAGTCAAGCTCGTGCACGAGTAAAGACGTCAACCATAGCCACGAAGACTCACTCCTAGTTTAGGAGTTGTCTGAAAGGCTTTGTGAATAACTTTTAAGAGAAAACTCCAAGCTAAAATCTTTTAAGTGCGATTTAGGAGTAGCCTACTCCTAGTAGTAAGATAAAAGCCTTTGTGAATAGCCTACGGCCCCAGTTATTCATCATCTTCCGTCCTTGTGTAGCGCACGCATTCTGAGACCTGTCACCTGTCACTCATCATCGTAAGGGAGGTGTTTGGAATCATGCCCGCGTTACAATCATCAGCCAATCAGCCAATCAAGGTGGTCACGCTTGCCCATTTACCCAAATGAATGGTCGAATATTACTGATGATCATTGTTATTTAAGAACATGCAATGTGCGTAGGGTACTAAAAACATCTTGCTCGTAAAAAAGCATCATAACGCACATTCTGGTGGGTCTGTTATTTACTGTAGGCTGCGCAAACCCCAGGCCTTTATTTTGGCCATTCATTCATTCATTCAACCTTTATTCTCGGAGGGTCATTGAGGGAAGCCCTCATTTTCAATGAAGCCGAGATTACAGAAGCGAAGCAAAGCGCTCCACAAACATTCGAGGCCTTCTGTTGAAGAATTTTATATAAAGCCTGCGCTAACAGTAATCCTCCTGCCCCTGATAGGCCTACCACAGCTGTGGATAGTGTGGATAACACAATCCAATGTGTGTCTCAATTGTCCCCCGCTGACCATCTCACACATTTCTCTAGATTTTGCAACGAACTTACATGACACAATGCCATAAAATATGCCAGTTTTAGGACACAGAATAATGTTTGTAATGATACCAGGTAGGCCTACTTTTAACAGCAATGTCCTCGTGCACTAGCTTGTTAAGCCAGTGGTTCTCAAACTTTTATTTCATTCCCCACTTTGATCAAGGGGCATGACTGATGATAGTGGAGATAACGTGTTATCCCGAGGCTTTTGTAAGTCAGCATCTTCGACGGTAGTCTATTAAAAATATAAGTTTTCGATGTCCCAAACGGAGAGCCATACTTTATTGTTTTTAACGATCTCTATGCTACTCACAAAAATGTAGGAATGGGGACATGATGAAGTAGGCTATCCAACTGTCTGTGTTAAATTATTGTGATTACGAGCCAGTGGTTTTCAAACAGTGACTCGGACATCTAACTAAATGCAACAGGCTCATATCGTCCTCGCATTCGCAAAATGAGGACCAGTGTTTTGTCAAATTGCAAATAGCTATTCGTTTTAACGATTTTTTTATCATAGTATGAAGTGCTTTTTGTATAGGCTACTATCTTAATCTTGGAATATGGGGAGGGAAGTGGCGCGTCTGCAGTCAGCCAAATATGAATGTAATTCTGCGGCATAAAGCAGATGTATTTGTTTATTGTACAGAAAAATAAAAATGACATGTCAAGCAGTCAATTGACTACATTGCAGTCAAGAAGTAGGGCAAATTAAGACACTGTTTTGATTTGCGTAGTTGCGTTACCCCCAACACTGACAATAACATAGACAGCAAATTAAGATATTTTTTCATTTTGTGGAGCGGCACCGGTAGGCTATCAAAAGCAGATTTCGATTTTCGCTACCACCGTGTAGTCAAGCCTTAAGCCATACCCAAGTAGCCTTAATCGAGGTAATGTTTAATTACGATTTATTTTGTTATTGAATTCGTAGGCTGGGATTCCTCTCGGTAACAATTACGTTTAAAGGTAGCCTAGCCTCCTGCTTTTTCAGAAGGGGCGGCAGTCAGGCTACTGACAGAGCGATGTACAGTGGCAGAGCGACGCACAGTGGCTGAAAGTGGTACTAAAGCTTCACGCAGCTTCACGCCTCGTAATGCGCGACTGAAGTGGCCATTTGAAAGCGATGCCCACTGTACACACACTCACACGAATACACACACACACATACATACACACTCACGCACGCACACACATACATACACACTCATGCTCACACGCATACACACACGCACGCACGCACACACACACACACACACACAATCTGTACATACAAACACACGAATACACACACACGCACACACACACATACATACACACTCACGCTCACACGCACACACACACACACACACACATACATACTGTACATACACACTCATGCACGCTCACACGCGCACGCACACACACACACACAAATACTCACATTGATCATACTGGAAAGCTGTTCCTCATCTCTCTCCCAGATGCTACTGTGCACATAAAGAATTAAGTGTGTGTGTGTGTGTGTGTGCGGTGTGTGTGTGTTCTCATGCTGAACAGCACCACATCTCTGTGCCATCTGGTCTCTGGCTGGTGAAGTAGCAGACTGTGTAGCTTATTATTATTATAAGTCAACAACATCTTCAGTTTCTGCCCCCTACCTGACAGTACACACACACACGTGTACAAGCAAGCACAGACTCACACACGTACACAGCTTGATGTGGATCGTTGTCAATGTCAGGCTTCTTGCTGTCTTTTCCAATCAAATCAAGCAACAGCAGGTGAGAAGCTAATTACGTCTGTGTGTATGTGTGTTTGTCTGTATGTCCGTAGGTGTTTGTGTGTGTATGTCTGTGTGTGTGTGTGTGTGTGTGTCTGTATGTGTGTGTATGTGTCAGGCTTTCCGTTGTCTGGAAAAAAAATGAAATGTCCAACAAAATTAAATCTCTCCGGTCAAATTGTCTGATTGAAATTGACTAATAATCCCGTCCCTCTAACGCAATCTGAATTTGAGAATAAGCCGAAAATGTAGGCCTATAAAGCAGAATACATCCTTTGGCTATGTTTTAAAGTAAAATGCTCTACCGTTTGAAAGTTATTAAACAACACTCATATGCTGCATCTCAAATAAAGTGCACGCTTAAAACGTCTGTTAAACAAGGAACGAATGAGTGAGAAGGTTCAAACATTGCCAGGCCAGACGCGATGGATGATGGTAAATCGGTAACGCCTGAAGCCTCAGATGTCCAGTCAGCTCCACCACCACCAGAGAAAAAGTCGAAATGTCGGGCATATCGGAATCAGTGACATTGGAAGTGAAGATGCGGGGGGTGCGGTCACACCAAGGCACTCATTTTCTGTGTAGACAGACCCATGGCTACACTGGACAACTGTGTTCTGTTCCCATGGCTACACTGGACAACTGTGTTCTGTTCCCAGAGCATGCGTTCTCTGTCTATGATCTGCAGGGTTAGTGTGTGTGTGTGTGTGTGTGTGTGTGTGTGTGTGTGTATCTATGATCTGCAGGGTTAGGGCTCCTCCACGAGGAGATTGCTGGTGTGCGGATCATTTGCGGCACAATCGAATGGGATCATTGAACCGCAGACCGAAAGAAAAAGAAACTAAACATTTTCCAGAGTAGGAAATATTTCTTAATTTAGTGTTATGAAATAAGGAGGCATAGCATTAGGGAGTAGTGGTGTGTAGTGGTGATGTTTGGGGTATGACACAGGATGTATACAGGTTGTTTGTGTGTGTGTGTGTGTGTGTGTGTGTGTGTGTGTGTGTGTCATCATCCTTACTCATCAAAACAACACCACTGTACTTGTCAAAAATGGATTTATAGTGTTTTGGAAAAGAGCTCTTTAAATAGAAAGACCCGTACAAGAGTGTTGTTGGGTGTGTGTGTGTCTGTGAGGGGTCTTTGAGCCGTCGTGTGTGTGTGTGTCTGTGTCTGTGTCTGTGAGGGGTCTTTGAGCCGTCGTGTGTGTGTGTGTGTGTGTGTGCGTGTGTGTCTGTGAGGGGTCTTTGAGCCGTCGTGTGGTTGTAGTCTTGAACAGAGCCGTGAGAGTATAGAATAGACATGAGTAGAGAAGTAATACTGTGTGAATAGAGATCAGTAGCTTAATAGAGTTGTGTGTTTGTGTGTGCGTGTGTGTGTGCAGGGGTTCTTCCTGACGGTGTCTGTGGAGTCCATGCTGAAGGTGGCGGCTCATGCAGCAGAGCACAACAAGATCTTCTGCCTCAACTTGTCCGCGCTCTTCATTTGCCAGTTCTTCAAGGACGCCCTCATGCAGGTCATGCCCTACGTCGACATCCTCTTCGGGAACGAGACGGTGAGAGCCAGAGAGAGTGTGTGTGGTGTTAAAATATGGGGGGGTTACTAGAGAGTGAGACAGCCTAACTCTGTGTTTACTGCAGCTGACTGTGTGTTTGTTGCAGCTGTAACGTGATAAGTACAGCGAGACATGGCTACTAGTATAAGTGATGCTGTGGCTAACAAATAATAGCATGCTAACGTTAAGTCTGCTGATAATAGTATGCTAGTATGCTAACGTTAAGTCTGCTGATAATAGTATGCTAGTATGCTAACGTTAAGTCTGTTGATAATAGCAT
This sequence comes from Alosa sapidissima, assembly GCF_018492685.1. Classification (NCBI taxonomy): domain Eukaryota; kingdom Metazoa; phylum Chordata; class Actinopteri; order Clupeiformes; family Clupeidae; genus Alosa; species Alosa sapidissima. The sequence goes on along the minus strand of NC_055972.1, from coordinate 291,599 downwards.
GCTAACGTTAAGTCTGCTGATAATAGCATGCTAACGTTAAGTCTTCTGATAATAGCATGCTAGTATGTTACATTACATTACATTACATTTGGCTGACGCTTTTTTAAGCCAAAGCGACTAACAACATGGTAAACACTTTAAGTTTTAGAGCAATTCTCAACAATTTTAGGACAATTTAAAAAACATTAGAGTACAGTAAGAATAAGTGCATCAGTGAGTGCTGTTTTTAACAGTTACGTGTCAGTTTAAGACGGCTGGTGAGTGCTAGGATCAGCAAGACTTGTTGTAAGTGTTGCTATGAGAGGAGATGTTCTCTAAAGAGCTGGAGTTTTTTGAAAATGGAGAGGGATGTCCCTGCCCTTGTAGGAACTGGCAGTGTGTTCCACCAACGAGGAACAACAGATGAGAAAAGTTTGGATTGGCTTGAGCGTACCGGTGGTAGAGCTAGACGTCGTTCGTTTGAGGAGCGCAGCGGTCTGGAGGTAGCGTATGTCTGTATGAGGGCATTCAAGTAGGTGGGAGCAGAACCGGAGACTACTTTGTAGGCAAGCGTTAGAGCCTTGAATTTGATGCGGGCCGCCAAAGGTAGCCAGTGTAGCTGGACGAGCAGAGGGGTGACGTGCCCTTTTGGGTTGGTTGTAGACCAGGCACGCCGCCGCGTTCTGGATCATCTGAAGTGGTTTCACTGCGCAGGCTGGGAGACCTGTCAGGAGGGCGTTGCAGTAGTCGAGTCGTGAGATGACTATTGCCTGAACCAGAAGTTGGGTAGCATCTTGAGTCAAGTAAGTCCTGATTTCCGTATGTTGTAGAGTGCGAAACGGCATGACCGGGCGACTGAGGCAACATGATCTGAGAAGTTTAGTTGGTTGTCGAGAACAACTCCTAGATTTCTTGCAGTCCTGGTAGGTGAAACAGACAGGGAGTCAAATTTGATGTTGATGTCGTGGTGTATGGTAGGTTTAGCTGGGAGGACCAGCAGTTCAGTCTTTGAGAGGTTCAGCTGGAGGTGGTGTGCCTTCATCCATGTAGCTATGTCTGAGAGGCAATCCGAGATCCGTGCTGAAACCAAGGGGTCATCAGGTGGAAAGGACAGATAGAGCTGTGTGTCGTCTGCATAGCAGTGGTATGAGAAGCCATGCGAACGGATAATCTGTCCCAGGGAGGTGGTGTAGATGGCAAAGAGAAGGGGGTCCAGCACTGAGCCCTGGGGGACCCCTGTGGTGAGATGGTGAGGTGCAGATAGCTGACCAAGCCATGATGCGTTCGTCCTGTGAGGTAGGATTCAAACCAGGAGAGAGCAGAACCGGAGATTCCCATGTTAGCGAGTATAGAGAGAAGGATGCGGTGATTAACCGTGTCAAAGGCAGCCGATAAGTCAAGCAGAATGAGTACTGATGACCGAGTGGTCGCCCTAGCTTCTTTTAAGGCTTCTGTTACAGACAGCAGAGTCGTTTCGGTAGAGTGGCCGCTTTTGAACCCAGATTGATTTGGATCCAGAAGGTTGTTCTGTGAAAGGAAGTCAGAGACCTGTTTGGAGACTGCTCGTTCAATGCCTTTTGGATAGGAAAGGCAGGAGTGAGACAGGGCGGTAGTTCTCGACTTGAGCAGGGTTGAGAGAAGCTTTTTTAAGTAACGGTGTTACCCGGGTCATTTTGAACGCTGTTGGAAATGTGCCGGAGGTTAGCGAGGCATTGATCACATGTGTGATAGCTGGAGCGATGGTCGGGCTGATGGACTGAAGTAGGCTCGTAGGTATAGGGTCCAGCGAGCATGTGGTAGAACGGCTGCATGTCAGGAGTCTAGATACTTCACTCTCGGAGAGAGGCGTGAATGCTGAAAAAGATGTTCCAGCAGACCCTTGAGGTTGTAGGAGTGCGGTATCTGAGTCAGATGCGTTGAGTGGGCATGTAGAGAATTGACTGCTGATTGCCGCCACTTTGTTTGTAAAAAATGAGGCGAGGGTATCTGCAGTAAGGCTGGATGGAGGAGGAGGCAGCTGAGGGTTGAGTAGCGATTTGAAGGTTGAGAAAAAAGTGTCTGTAGCGCTGTTGATTTTGTCATTGTAGAAAGCCGTCTTAGCAGCAGTGATGCTGGCTGAGAAGGAGGTCAGGAGTGTCTGGTAGTTTTTGAGGTCATCAGTTAGTTTGTTTTTGTGCCATTTCCTCTCCGCGGCTCTGAGTTTGGTGCCCTGCGATCGGAGGGTATCGTTTAGCCATGGATGAGAGTGTTTGGCCTTGTGGTAAGAGGGCACAGCTTGTCTAGACACGAGCTCAGTGTGGAGCAGAGCGAGTCAGTGGCCTCATTAACCTCCAGAGAGGAGAAGGTGTTGAGTGGAGGTAGACCGGAGGCAACCACGGAGGAAAAGTGCGTTGGAGACAGGTTCCGGATGTTGCGGCGGAACGTGACCATCGGCTGAGGAGCCGGAGGCTGTTCTGTCAGGCTGACGTTGAACTGGATGAAGAAGTGGTCAGAAAGATGGAGAGGCGTCACTATGAGGGTGTCTGTGCTGCAGTTCCGAGTAAAGATCAAGTCGAGCTCTTTGCCAGATTTGTGAGTCGGTGGGCTTTGAACCAGTTCGAGGTCAAAGGAGTGGATCAGGGCCAAAAAGTTCGCTGAGCCTGGGGCATCTAAGTGGATGTTCATATCGCCGAGAACAAGAAGCGGACAGTCATGCTCAGGGATGGAGGACAGCAGAGTGTCAAGTTCGTCCATAAAGTCGCCTAGTTGGCCTGGAGGACGGTAGATGACCAGCACGTAGAGTTTTGCTGGGGCGATCACTGTGATGGCATGGAATTCGAATGAGACATATTTGTTTGAAGGCAGTAGCGGGGTGAATTTTCATTTGTTGGAGATCAGCAGGCCCGTTCCACCTCCTCGTCCAGATGGGCGAGGGGTGTGGGATAGTGTAAGGTTAGTGGAGAGTGCAGCCGGGGTGGCAGTGTTCTCTGGTTTGATCCAAGTCTCAGTGAGAGCAAGGTATGCTAACGTTAAGTATGCTAACGTTAAGTCTGCTGATAATAATATGCTAATGTTAAGTCTGCTGATAATAGCATGCTAACGTTAAGTCTGCTGATAATAGTATGCTAACGTTAAGAGTCTGTCTCAATTGGTGTACTTACGTGAGTACACTTTCGTGTAGTACACTATGTGCACTGTGTGCTTACTGGCGGAGTGCGCAGATTTTAACAAAATAGTATTGTCTCATATCAAACACTAACTCCTTGCACTTCACGGAAATGACGATCGCAAATATTTTAACATAACTTTATTGGCGTCCTCAACTCGACAGTGACATGGTCATACTGTGTCAAAACATGAACCGTTTATGTTATATCTTGCTTGTACCTCCGTAAAGTCTGTTTTCCACTGCTGCTGCTTCAGCTTTGTCAACCGCGATTTCCACGAGTTTGAAAACGCTCCCTCCCCTTCCGCTATTTGGCCAAGATGAAATTTTTTTTTTAAAGCTCCCGAAGCGTCTGTTATTACACTGCGCACACACGTGTTATTGGTGTTGTATTGTATGGGGCGATATGATCACTCAATATCTAAAAATGATAAATGTGAGCATGAGCCGTCCCACGGCGGAATTTATTAAGCGCAACCACAGCACAGAGCCATGGCTCTGCCGCAGCAGAGCTCACGTAGCCATTCTGAAAACAGTTTATACCGGTTACTATAGTGACTATTTGTACGCCTTACATGACAGGTCCTGTCTGCACAGCTAAAAAAAAATCACCACTATTAACCTAAATAAGGCTTATGTGAAGCATGTTGCCCATTATGTAAACAGTTAGAACATATAGGCTATATTGACTATGGCATGATGATAATTGTAACAATGTAATGGCAAACGAAGACACGAAAGACTAACTTAGCATATGCCTACTTGTTGTGTTTTATTATTCATCTGTACTTAAATGGCATGACGACATAACTTAATGCAAAGGGTTTTGTGCAGCACGCTACAGAGGCTGTTGGCAATCGGTAAGTTTTTTTACGAAGACGTTGGTTAATATACTTTCCTGTAACACCACCAAATGTAGCGTTCTCTGTTTGTGACTTTGTAACGTGAGCTTTTTATAGCCCGAGCTCGGTGCCACGTTGCATGGAAGATCGACGTTGTGCGTAATGTGTGCCTGTGCGTGGGTGCGCAGGGAAAGAAATTATTTTTCTCCCCAAAACAAAACCCTTATTCCTCCACAAGTAGTGGACAATGATTGGGGAAAATGTATAATACAAAGGGCACAAACTAACATTGTGTGACGGGAGCCCAACCAAAGGGATAACTTGTTTCACGGGCAGAGAAAGACGCGCGACAGGACACGGGTATAATAAATGGCAGTTATAGAATTTTCGGTGACCGACTTTAACCGGTTAACCCTTAGAACCCTAAGCTGTTTTTAGGGCATTTTCACTACCTTTATTCATAAGGATTTATTCTGGTCATTGTAAGTGCCACACACACATATTATATATTGTTTTTTTCAGCAGAGTCTAGGCTATCCAGATCTGCCATCATTTAATGTATTAGTACTAGCATTGATTTTATTTTGATTTTTAAAATATTAAAATATAAAAATCATATTATAAGAATTCTTATATTTTGACCTGTATCTCACCACAGCAAGCTTAGAGCTCTACATGCATTTCATGTGTGTGTAGGGCAGACTGTCCTGAAACGGGCAATATAATTGCCATGTTGGAGGGATACTCTGGGGCTGAGCAATTTACAGAAATATGTGGTGTGTGATTTACGGAAATAAATGCCATTTTTTATTTAGCGATGAAAAATGACCATTCTGCGCTCCATATCTGTGACACGAACTGATCTGACCTGACTTGACCCAAGTTTGCCTGTTAGCATGTGTGACTATGGTGTATGCACTCATGATGATTCTCAACTTTTTACTGCATTGCCTTGAACAAAGTAAAGGCAAAAAAGGTGTTTCTTTGTTGAACAAATTGGGATGCAATGTGAGCCTTGAATTGGATGCCATGCAGGAATTTGCTAGGATCATGAACATGTTTTGCCATAGAGAAACACACGATAGCTTTGGATTATAAACATGCTTTGCCACAAAAACAGACAAAAACGTGGGGTAAGTCCAGCTATATGAAGTTATTATTTTGCTGTCACTTCGTCTGTTTTATAACCCAGAAGGATGTATTTGGTATCAAATGATAGCTCTGTGTCTCCTCTTTCATCTAACATACGTGGCATATATATCCGATCACGGGTCCGCGAGTAATTACTCCGAGAGTAATGGGTGTGCAGCGTCTGTGTACATGCCGTTAATATTTTGCAGTCACTTTGTTTGTTTTTATAAGCCAGAAAGATCGATATCCATGGTACCAATGGATAGCCCTGTTTCTCCTCTTTCATCTGATATGCTTGCCATATCTATGCGATCACGGGTTCGCGAGTAATTCAAACAAGAGTAATAGGTCCGCAGGTGAACACAGAGAAGTATAGACTTTAAATATTATGCAATTTTATTTAATTTCATGATTTTTTTTTTTATTTTCATACTTGATCGTACAGACAAGTGCGTAGTCTCTTTGGAAAGCCCCACTTCTTCTCTGTCATAAAATAAAGGTTTTATCTCATTGTGATGAACAGTCGCGGAGCAATGTAACAGAGAAGAAAGGGTGTGTTTTTTGACGCACTTTGCGTCAATCGGGTTCTAAGGGTTAATGAGGCTCCGTGGCCGGTTAAGATTTTTTTAAAATTTCGCCATCCCTAGTATGAATAATCACACAATATCCAATATTACTCTTAAAAAATATAATTGAAATTCTTGACATGGTATCGGTATCAAGAATGATTTTGATATTGTGACAATGCTAGTTATGTGCTTGTGTATGTGTGTGTGTTTGAGTCCACATAAGTCACTCAGCAAACTGCTGGATACATTTGTTCCCTGGCCATTACATGTCGTAAAGATAATTGGGTCGTTTGGGCGTATCAGGGGATAGTTGGGTCATTTGGGTATATCAGGGGATAATTGGGTCGTTTGGGCGTATCGGGGGATAGTTGGGTCATTTTGGGTCTATTGATGTCATCACTGATGTGTGCATGTCTGATGTGTTTGTGTGTGTGCGTGTGTGTTTAACACTTATAGCTTGTGTGTGTGTGTGTGTGTGACACGTATAGCTATCTGTGTGTGTGTGTGTGTTTAACACTTATAGCTATGTGTGTGTGTGTGACACGTATAGCTATCTGTGTGTGTGTGTGTGTTTAACACTTATAGCTATGTGTGTGTGTGTGTAACACTTATAGCTGTGTCTGTGTGTGTGTAACACGTATAGCTATGTGTGTGTTTGTGCGTGTGTGTTTAACACTAATAGCTATGTGTGTGTGTGTGTGTGTGTGTGTGTGTGTGTGTGTGTAACACAAATAGATATGTGTGTGTGTGCTATGTGTGTGTGTGTGTGTGTCTTTAACAGCTGTATATGTGTGTGTCTCTCTACAGGAGGCTGCCATGTTTGCACGAGAGCAAGGGTTTGAGGTGAGTGAAAATACATTATACACACACATACACACACAGGCCCTGTGTTTCCACACACACATACACACACAGGCCCTGTGTTTCCACACACACATTTGAATGCTTTTATTTGGATCAGAAAGGCAAGCAAGGAAAACAAGATCCAAATACTCTGGGAAGAGTCAATAATAAGGTGACAGGTCTACATGGCTCACATACTGTTACAGGTCCTTCCACTTATAATACTCAGTACATTAAGGATAAACAAAACATCTCCATCTCCATATTTGCATGCACCCTATAGTGGCTGAAACAGAGCAGAATTTTGCAAGTCTTTTGCCTCCTTTTTTTGCAGCCCCCCTAACTGCATCCCCCTGACCACATTCTTATGGACATGGCCTAAACTCACACACACACACACACCCTGACCACATTCTTATGGACATGGCCTAAACTCACACACACACACACACACACACCCTGACCACATTCTTATGGACATGGCCTAAACTTCCAAATACCAGGGTTACTAGTTTACAGTTGTATCCAAGTTGGTGAATGAGATCTACCAGTGGTTGATATTTCAATAGTTTGGAATAGTAGCAAGTGTCCATATACAGGTCAAAACAGCAGCCCACCTCAACGATAAATACACTGTCAGATGTGTTATGATGGAACCAGTTAAGTTTTACAGTGCTGTGCTTGTAAATCTTGCTGTCATGTCCATAGTTTATCTTTTGCAAATCCTTTGCAACCAGATCGACCAGGCGGTCGTGTCTGTCCACATACAGTCCTTTTGTAGTTGTAGCATTCGTTTAGTATGTGAGTTCAGTTCTTCAGTTCTGCATTCAACACCATAATACCACAACAACTCATCTGCAAACTTGACAAACTGGGACTCAGTACCTACCTATGCAACTGGCTACTGGACTTCCTCTGTCAGAGGCCCCAAGTAGTACGTGTTGGCAACAATACCTCAAGCAGCATCACACTGAGCACAGGGGCCCCCCAAGGCTGCGTGCTCAGTCCGCTGCTCTTCACCCTGCTGACGCATGACTGCACTGCAACCTACAGCAACAATCACATAGTGAAATTTGCTGACGACACAACTCTGGTGGGTCTCATCACCAAGGGCGACGAGACTCAATACAGGTTGGAGGTCGACCATCTGACCACGTGGTGCAGGGACAACAACCTCCTGCTGAACGTCAGCAAGACCAAAGAGATTGTTGTTGACTTCCGGAGAGGTCACACCCAACACCTGCCACTGACCATCGACGGTGCTGTGGTGGAGAGAGCGAGCAGCACCAAATTCCTGGGGGTGCACATCAGTGAAGACCTCTCCTGGACCACCAACACTGCATCACTGGCGAAGAGAGCTCAGCGCCGCCTGTACTTCCTGCGGAAACTCAGGCGAGCAAGTGCTCCACCAGCCATCATGACCACATTCTACCGAGGCACCATTGAGAGCATCCTCTCCAGCTGTATCGCTGTGTGGGGCGGAAGCTGCACTGAATACAACAGGAAAGCCCTGCAGCGCATAGTGAACACAGCTGGAAGGATCATTGGTGCTTCACTCCCCTCCCTGAAGGACATTTACACCACCCACCTCACCCGCAAGGCGACCAAAATTGTGAGTGATGCAAGTCACCCCGCTCACAATCTGTTTGATCTACTGCCCTCTGGGAAGAGGTACAGAAGCCTGCGCTCCCGCACTACCAGACTCACCAACAGCTTCATACACCAAGCTGTAAGGATGCTGAACTCTCTCCCTCCTCTCCCCCCTCCACCCTCAGCTACATAACATCCTGGACATTGGACCCACAATGGCCGCCTGCACTACTCCACTTGCACACTTGCACACTTGTACACTTTACAACTTGGTGTTGTTGTCCTGAAAACACAACACTTCTGCTGCTCTTACATAACTTGCACCACTATGCCACTTTCTTTATTACTTAGGTCAAACAGAACTACCCAAGCCTTTTATTGGCCTGACTTTGCACTAGTATTTTATTGACTGTCTACGCACAATTTCAACCAAATTTTGCTGCTCTTATTTTTTTATTATTATATGTGCCCTCTTATTTACTTATTTACTTACTTTTTTGTTTACTTGAATGTTATGTTTGTCTGTGGACTTAAATTGGAAAAATATGTCTTGTCTTCACCGTGGGATAGTGAGAAACGTAATTTCGATCTCTTTGTATGTCTGGAACATGTGAAGAAATTGACAATAAAGCTGACTTTGACTTTGACTTTGAGCAACGGTTTCATTTTCTTGCTGAGTTGGGTGTAATATACAGTAGTGCTGCTTTGATGGGTACCATGTTGCCAGATTGTACCTAGTTGGGAGACACTGTAGTCTTGCTTTAATCATGAATATTAGGATGTTATCTGAGATTGAAGGGTTTGTCAGGACAGAATGAGTGGTCGGCAAATTGGAGTAATGCAGTCTGAGGCCACTGCGATCGGTTTGATGGCCTCGAATTTCATCATTATGGGGAGGGGGGCAGAATCGATCAATTTAAGTCTTTGGGTCGTGACACAGCTCTGTGATCTGTTCCTCCCAATCACCGCTGACATTAAATTTATGGCCCAGATAAGGATATGTTTTGTTGCGTAACAGTCGTATAGGTTTCTGTCAGACTTTGCTTTATGCCATCTGTTTCCTCCACTGCGTCTTTAATAGAAAGCAGCACATTTAGTATGTTTGATGTCTAAACCTGACCACTTTATGAACCCATCTGTGCGGAGGAGCATGTTGGAAATGACACTCTCATCTCTTGAAGAGATTTCCACATCGTCCACATAGCCTTGTACTGGGTTAGGGGATCGCACCCCTGCAGGCGCGCACTGGCACATCCACTCCATCCAGGAGTTCATCGCCAATATGAAGTTGATGGCGCTCCACGGGCACCCTGTCTTGATGCCGATTTTGAGTGGTATGGGATCGGTTAGGGTGCGTCCACATATGACTTGGATGGGATCAGTTAGGGTGCGTCCACATATGACTTGGATCGGATCGGTTATGGCGCGCCCACATATGACTTGGATGGGATCGGTTAGGGCTGGAAACCTATGGAGCTGGTTGAATGGAAACCTATGGAGCAAAAGGGCTTGTACTTCTTTGAACAAACGTGATTTTTTTTTTTTTTTTTTTTTTTTTTTTTTTTTTTTCTCTTTTCCAGTTTACTAACAGTGTCAGGAATGTAGTCATGGTCAAGCTGCCTGTGGCTGACTGTATACTAAGTGTAGCAAGCTTAACTTTACATATCATAACGTCAACTAAACATAAGTCACACCTTAATTCTATCACTTGAAATACAAACGTATTTCCTACAACTAGGTGAGATAATTGTATGAACTATATATGAACTTATATCTACCTATGCACATCCATTAATTCACTATTTCTTCCTGGAATATGGGAATATGTTGCTGATTTGATCATAAACGACCACAGCAATGAAGAAAAGTGAAAGTGATTGATAATGACTGACTGACTATTATTGTGTTACATGCTTCAAATGTAAAGCACTTTGAGCTGCATTCTGTGTATGAAAGGTGCTATACAAATAAAGCTTATTATTATTATTATTATTATTATTATTATTATTACTATTAAATAATTTAACTATTTAAACTACTCAACTATTGAACTGGCAGTATACTATATGACATGCTGTCTGGGATGTGAAATGGCTATTCATGGTTCTTTCTTACATCTAATTATGTAAGTTTCATATGCATAGACCTGTTAGAATTGCTATCTAAACATGTAATATAACCAATACCTTTGAAGACGTGGCAGAGACGCTGTGCTATACCAACAATGTTATGCTATGCTGAGCTGTGATTCATGTTATGCCTTATCCTTGAATTTCCCCTTGGGGATCAATAAAGTATCTATCTACCTACCTATCTATCTATCTATCTATCTATCTATCTTATTAGTTGCAATATAAACTTCTGCACATTCTTTTGTTATGTCCAATAAAAATAACATCTATCTCCATTTAATGAAACGTTGCGGATCTTGTCTGACAACTGTCCAAATGAAATCAGACTGATAAAGGTAGATGTGACAAGTTAATCCAAGCTCTTCTTTCCCATGTCAAAGATAGAACAATGACATAGCGAACTAGAATTTCCATTTCCTCTAGCACAAATGTACATTATGCACAAGTTAACTCGTTTTTACCGGTGCTGTGCTTATAATTTACAATAGCCAGATTGCCTATGCTTGTTTTTACCGGTGCTGTGGTTGCAAACATTGCCTATGTTTGTAGGCTACATAGGACATTAACGTTAGCCATATTGCCTATGCTACATAGAACATTAATGTTAGCCACATTGCCTATGTTTGTAGGCTACATAGGACATTAATGTTAGCCACATTGCCTATGCTACATAGAACATTAATGTTAGCCACATTGCCTGTGTATGTAGGCTACATAGGACATTAACGTTAGCGTTAGCCACATTGCCTATGCTACATAGAACATTAATGTTAGCCACATTGCCTATGCCTGTAGGCTACATAGGACGTTAGCGTTAGCCACATTGCCTATGCTACATAGAACATTAATGTTAGCCACATTGCCTATGTATGTAGGCTACACTGTATTTAACAAACGTTTAATGAGAAATAATTGAGAAAATTCTTTTAACATGCCTGTTGACCGTTAGCTCACATAAACCACTTTCTATGTAGCTCTCCTCTCTCCATGGTCTTCTCCATCAGGTGGGTCTGCTGGGCTAATATTGCTACCTTAATATCATAAAATCTTGACTTTAAATCTGTAACATTTAAACCATTATATATTTTTATTTTATTCTTCTAAAATGATTATTTTATTTTATTAAATTTGCATCAGTCATTGTCAGTCATTGCTTGAGCAGCAACCCCGCCAAATTCTACTCTTGACTTTGGACGAATGAGGAGATGACATGTCATTCCATTATGACGTACCTAGCAGATATGATAACCACACTAGCTTGCGTTCCTCTAATAAGGGGCGTGATGCAGATAAATTCCCCTTCATGATGATACGCCAGTTGTATGTATTGTTTTAGGATTGATTATGACATCATAATAGATTTTGTGGGGTTGATTATGAAGTTCTTTTGGAGCACTGATTGATGTTCTATTATACTCCCTTGGCCCCCCTCACAGTGGTAGTCATGGAAACCTGGCAGTCGTCATGGTTTCTTTGTTCCGCCGGTTTGCTCTCTCTCCCTCTTGCTCCAGCTGTCTCTCTCACTCACTCACACACTCACATATACATACACATATACACACACACACACACACACACTACTCACACTCTGCTCTCACTGTCTTTTCCTTTGTATATGTGTGTGCTTGTGTGTGTGTGTGTGTGTGTGTGTGTGTGTGTGTGTGTGTGTGTGTGTGTGTGTGTATGTGTGTGTGTTCTCCTCAGAATGGGCATGGTGTAACACTAACCTGACCCTAGCCAGATGAATTTCGCTCCGCCTAGCTCCACTCATCCATCTGGAACCGATCCATTGAAGTGTTGCTTCAGAAGGCTGGGCCTAATCAAAAAATGCTTGCATATGATTGAATAAGCCACTTGTCTGTCATCTATTGACATGCTACTTCAACCACTCACATCGAAGCCAACCCGTGACGCTAATAACAGTCTCACAGTCGCTTCTACGCTATGTCACATCTATGAAACTCCCGCCCTGCGTCCTGATTGGCTGAACCATAAAGACGGTTGCAGAAATCACTCTCAATGGAAGAGGTCCCAGATGGATGTGAGTGAAGCTAGGCGGAGCTAAGCGGAACGAAATTCATCTGGCTAGGGTCAGGTTAGTGTAACACTGGAACGTGTCAAAATTATATTTATATAATATTTATATTATATCTATATATTTTATTTATATTGTATTTATATTATATTATAAATGGAATTGTATATAATTGGATGCTCTTTCGAGGCCTACATGGACACTTGCAACGTCAGTTATTGAATTTCTGACATTTGTGCATGTGTGTGTTTGTGTGTGTATGCATGAGAATTTTTTTTTGTTATTATGAAGTTTATTGTTTGAACAAGATGTCTTTCATGTTTTAACAATAAATCTACAAGTTATAACTTGAAGCCTTTCACGTTATTTCAAAATAATTATCATGTTATCACAATATATATTCTTGCGTTATTTCATGATATTATTTCATTATATATTCTTGTGTTATTTCATGATGTTATTTCATGATATATTCTCGCGTTATTTCAAAATAATTATCATGTTATTACATGATATTCTTGCGTTATTTCATGATGTTATTACATTACATGATATATTATGACAATATTTTATGATAGCTGTTTTCACATCATCATTTCATGTCAGTTCCTTCCTCATTTGGCTTTTGGTCATGAATGCGCAATGGCTGATCATTCCTGAAAAGGACCTCAGATGCCTGCGCAGTGTGGACAGACTTAATTCCCTTCACACTGAGAATTGTCTGATATTTCCCAGCGTCTCATGTCTCACGCCGAGAAAGAAATAGAAGCAGGAAGCCATAACACACCAGATAATGTGAAAGTAGGCGAAATAACTTGATATTAGTGTGTGTGTGGGTGTGATATTCCTGTGTTGGTGTGTGTGTAGGCAGGCAATAATGGGGTAGCCGTGGCCTACTGGTTAGCTGGAGGGTTGCCGGTTCGAATCCCGACCAGTAGGCACGGCTGAAGTGCTCTTGAGCAAGGTACCTAATCCCTCACTGCTCCCCGAGCGCCGCTGTTGTTGCAGTCAGCTCACTGCGCCGGGATTAGTGTGTGCTTCACCTCACTGTGTGCTGAGTGTGTTTCACTAATTCACGGATTGGGATAAATGCAGAGACCAAATTTCCCTCACGGGATCAAAAGAGTATATACTTATACTTATACTTATAATGTGAAAGTAGGCAAAATAACTTTATACATATTAGTGTGTGGGTGTGGGTGTGTGTGTGATATTCCTGTGTTAGTGTGTGTGTGTGATAATGTGAAAGTAGGCCTACCATCACAAAATAACTTGATATTAGTGTGTTGGTGTGTGTGTGTGGGAGTGATATTCCTGTGTGTGTGATAATCCTGTCTGCGTGTGTGGATGGGAGTGTGATATTCCTGTGTTGGTGTGTGTGTGGCTATGATATTCCTGTGTGTGTGTGTGTGATATTCCTGTGTGTGTGTGTGTGTGTGTGTGTGTGTGTGATATTCCTGTGAGTGGGTGTGATATTCCTGTGTGTGTGTGTGTGTGTGTGTGTGTGTGTGTGATATTCCTGTGTGTGGGGGTGTGGTATTCCTGTGTTAGTGTGTGTGTGACTGATATTCCTGTGTTGGTGTGTGTGTGGCTGATATTCCTGTGTTGGTGTGTGTGTGGCTGATATTCCTGTGTTGTTGTGTGTGTGGGTGTAATATTCCTGTGTGTGTGTGTGTGTGTGATATTCCTGTGTGTGTGTGGGATATTCCTGTGTGTGTGTGTGTGTGTGTGGGGGATATTCCTGTGTTGTTGTGTGTGTGTGTGTGTGATATTCCTGTGTGTGTGTGTGTGATATTCCTGTGTTTGTGTGTGTGTGGCTGTGATATTCCTGTGTGTGTGTGTGTGTGATATTCCTGTGTGTGTGGGTGTGATATTCTGTCTTCCAGGATGGTGGACGTGCTGTGCTGTGCTGTGCTACGTGATCTGAATGCAGAGGGGACTGTGTGTGTGTGTGTGTGTTTGACGGGGGGTCTAGCCACCTTGTCAGTTCAGGCGCCTCACTGGAGAAGAAACAGGGTTGGGCAAAAGGGGATCAGGACACACACACACACACAACCTAACCCTAACATCCATAACACACCACATACGTAACATCAGGACAGACAAAGTAAATATCTCCCTTACAAACACACACTAGATTTCTCTTAAACACACACACACACACACAACTAGGGATGGGCACCGAAACACGGTCTAATATGGCACCGGTGCCAACACAAACGATAGTAACTGCATCGAATAACAACGTGGATTTCGGTGCCTCATTTCGGTGCTTAAATAGCGTTCTTTTAATTTATTTTTTTATACGAGGCATCACTGCATGTTACGCGCCATCTCTAACGTCTTGCTCTGATAGCAACACATCCAGATACAGTTAGCTAACATGTGATTAACACTGGATGTATAAACCAGAGGGGTGCACCACATAGGCGAGTAGACAGTGTTTGACAGCTTGCGTGAGCCCAAGTAGCTTACTTTAAAGCGATATCGCAAGCTCCTGTCAAAATCTAGCAGTGGGCCTAACTACACACAAGCAAAAGGCTATGAAACAACATCAGCAGTAGGCTAGCCTATACGTTACAATATCTTTGCTAATGCGCTAACTGACATTTATTTGAAATGTTATCAGCAAAGTTGTAAGGTGAAAACTTTATTTCACGGTGTGTTAAACAACATAATGGCATGATATTAGGATAATCTTTCATGTGCATGAGGCCCATATAGCATCACAATGAATATGAAGATCATGTTAAAAGTTAGCTGGCAAAAACATAAATATGTAGGTTACATACCTAATGTCACTGAGCTGTCAAAGAAGCTACGAAACCATCTCCGTACGTTATCGCTAATTAAACTCAGCTGACTGGTGTTAGCGCATAGCCATAGTTGCTGTTAAAATGCTGCCTACTAGGCTAGCGCTGGGAATCTAAACACTTCAACACCGACATGTAGCCTCTAACATGTTCAAAACTATTGCGTGTTATGGGTTAAGACATGAAATTTCTTGAAGCATTTGGGAACACACTGAATTAACTGGAAAGTAGAGTCCCTGTTAGATTAGCTTGCTTGCAAATGCCGTTGTCCATGACCTGGCAGTTTTATGGCAAGCGGTTTTAACATACCTTATGGCAAACCGCCTACACTGGGTAAACTTGAAAGCAGAGCTTACCATTGTGTGTGCATGCATGACAAGCTGTTTTAACATTTAAATAGGAGCAATGAGATATTGATAGTAAATTGAATATAACAGTTCAATTTCATGTTAAAATTTGTCTTATCAATAAAAAAAAATAACAATTCATGCTTTAGAGCATTTTAATTTAAAACATTTTAAAACCAAAGTACCGGTTCAGGCACCGTTTTAAAAGTATCAATTTAGCACCGGTATCGGATAAAACCCAAACGATACACAACCTAACCCTAACATCCATAACACACCACATACGTAACATCAGGACAGACAAAGTGAATATCTCCCCTACAAACACACTAGATATCTCCCTTATAAATTACCACATCCACTCTTTTTTCGCTCACTGTATTAAGAGTGTTGGACTCCTGCCTTCACATTAGCATGTTAGCAAGTGACTAGTCAGGAACCACAGCCCACCTAATTGACATTAGCATGTTAGTACAGCCTACCTACTTCACATTAGCATGTTAGCACAGCCCACCTACTTCGAATTAGCATGTTAGCAAGTGACTACTCTGAAAGCACAGCCCACCTACTTCACATTAGCATGTTAGCAAGTGACTACTCAAGTCAACTGTATTTGTATAGCACATTTCAAACACAGAGGTCATTCGGTGTGCTTTACATAAACAAAAGCAAACAGGAATAGCTGATAAAAGCATAGAAGGGCAATAGTCAAAGAATAGTTTAAAAAGTAAAACAATAATAATAAATAAAATAATAATAAAAAAACATAAAACAGACATGGTGATAATACATAAAAGCATAAAAGAGCAATAATTTAAAAGTGTTTAAAAAGTAATAATTAAAACACAACATAGAAACTATTACAATTTTAGCTGAAAGACTTTCCCAGATTTAGAAATGTAAAAAATAAGTGATCAGTAAGCAGAAAGCATCTGAGAAAAGTTTGGTCTGAAGTCTAGATTTGGCTACAGTTGGGGCAACTTTGATCTCATCCGAAAGTTGGTTCCAGGGCTGAACTGCATAGCAACTAAACGCTGCTTCACCATGTTTAGTTCTAACAGTAGGTTTTACCAACAAGTATTTCTCCTGAGACCTGAGAGATCTGGAAGGTGTGTACTGCTGAAGCATGTCTGCTAAAGTGGGCATCGCTTTCAAATGGCCACTTCAGTCGCGCATTACGAGGCGTGAAGCTGCGTGAAGCTTTAGTACCACTTTCAGCCACTGTGCGTCGCTCTGCCACTGTACATCGCTCTGTCAGTAGCCTGACTGCCGCCCCTTCTGAAAAAGCAGGAGGCTAGGCTACCTTTAAACGTAATTGTTACCAAGAGGAATCCCAGCCTACGAATTCAATAACAAAATAAATCGTAATTAAACATTACCTCGATTAAGGCTACTTAGATATGGCTTAAGGCTTGACTACACGGTGGTAGCGAAAATCGAAATCTGCTTTTGATAGCCTACCGGTGCCGCTCCACAAAACGAAAAAATATCTTAATTTGCTGTCTATGTTATTGTCAGTGTTGGGGGTAACGCAACTAAGCAAATCAAAACAGTGTCTTAATTTGCCCTACTTCTTGACTGCAATGTAGTCAATTGACTGCTTGACATGTCATTTTTATTTTTCTGTACAATAAACAAATACATCTGCTTTATGCCGCAGAATTACATTCATATTTGGCTGACTGCAGACGCGCCACTTCCCTCCCCATATTCCAAGATTAAGATAGTAGCCTATACAAAAATCACTTCATACTATGATGAAAAAAAATCGTTAAAACGAATAGCTATTTACAATTTGATAAAAACACTGGTCCTCATTTTGCGAATGCGAGGACGATATGAGCCTGTTGCATTTAGTTAGATGTCCGAGTCACGCTTAATGTTTAAAAACCACTGGCTCGTAATCACAATAATTTAACACAGACAGTTGGATAGCCTACTTCATCATGTCCCCATGCCTACATTTTTGTGAGTAGCATAGAGATCGTTAAAAACAATAAAGTATGGCTCTCCGTTTGGGACATCGAAAACTTATATTTTTAATAGACTACCGTCGAAGATGCTGACTTGCAAAAGCCTCTGGATAACACGTTATCTCCACTATCATCAGTCATGCCCCTTGATCAAAGTGGGGAATGAAATAAAAGTTTGAGAACCACTGGCTTAACAAGTTACCTGCAGTCCAGAACACAGAATCTGTTGCAATATTCTGATGATCGGCGATTATATCGGCAAATGTTTGTTTTCCAAAGTAAGAATTTCACTTCACCATGCACCTTCGACAATGAATAGCTCATTACACTTGTTACTGTTAAACGTAGGCCTACCGGGTATCATTACGAACATTATTCTGTGTCCTAAAACTGGCATATTTTATGGTATTGTGTCATGTAAGTTCTTTGCAAAATCTAGAGAAATGTGTGAGGTGGTCAGCGGGGGACAATTGAGACACACATTGGATTGTGTTATTACTTGAACATTCCACACTATCCACAGCTGTGGTAGGCCTATCAGGGGCAGGAGGATTACTGTTAGCGCAGGCTTTATATAAAATTCTTTACAGAAGGCCTCGAATGTTGTCTTGTTTGTGGAGCGCTTTGCTTCGCTTCTGTAATCTCGGCTTCATTGTAAATGAGGGCTTCCCTCAATGACCCTCCGAGAATAAATAAAGGTTGAATGAATGAATGAACGAATGAATGCCCAAAATAAAGGCCTGTGGTTTGCGCAGCCTACAGTAAATAACAGACCCGCCAGAATGTGCATTATGATGCTTTTTTACGAGCAAGATGTTTTTGGTACCCTACGCAAACTGCATGTTCTTAAATAACAATGATCATCAGTAATATTCGACCATTCATTTGGGTAAATGGGCAAGCGTGACCACCTTGATTGGCTGATGATTGTAACGCGGGCATGATTCCAAACACCTCCCTTACGATGATGAGTGACAGGTAACAGGTCTCAGAATGCGTGCGCTACACAAGGACGGAAGATGATGAATAACTGGGGCCGTAGGCTATTCACAAAGGCTTTTATCTTACTACTAGGAGTAGGCTACTCCTAAATCGCACTTAAAGATTTTAGCAAGGAGTTTTCTCTTAAAAGTTATTCACAAAGCCTTTCAGACAACTCCTAAACTAGGAGTGAGTCTTCGTGGCTATGGATGACGTCATTACTCATCCACGAGCTTGACTGAAGTGACCACCTTGATTGGCTGACGATTGTAATGCGGGAATTCCAAACACCTCTCTTCCGATGATGAGTGACAGGTGACAGGTCGGAGAATGCGTGCGCTACACAAGTAGTGCGAAGGACGGAAGATGATTAATAACTGAATAAAAAGGCCTAGCCTAAATGAATAAAGAGTAAGGCAAAACAAATAGCCTAGTAGCCTAATGAAACATAGGCCTATGGATTGATGCAGTAGCCTACCTTTGCAACATTATTAAATTAATCTGACACCATATGCCTAGGCTACGTTTGCAAAGAGGAGAACATTTTAATTTGATTCACAATGAAACGTTACATTTCATTTACATGTTAACAATGAGTAGTTTTGGTTGTTGTTGGTGGCGTTATTGCATCCCTTTTATGAATGCAAAATTGTTCCCTCGCGATTGGAAGCTCCTGTTGCGCATAGGCTACGCATTTCAAAACATCGCAACGTAAAAATGCCACAAAAAAGCTGTCTATGAATAGGTCTTAGTGAGTTAGGAGTCCTCTCGACTTAAGCTGTCCCAGACTTAGGTGCTACTTTTAGGTCTAAAATGCTTCGTGAATTACTTTTTGTGAAAAAATTAGGAGTGAAACGCCCATTATTTTTAGGAGTTGCTCCTAAATTCGCCAGTTAGGAGCTACTTTTAGCCTTAAAATTCTTTGTGAATACGGCCCTGAATAAAAAGGCCTAGCCTAAATGAATCAAGGCAAAACAGCCTAGTAGCCTAATGAAACATACGGATTGATGTAGTACCTTTGTAACATTATTAAATTATTCTGTTACTATGCCTACGTTTGCAAAAGAGAACATTTCAATTTGATTCACAATAATGTTACATTTAATTTACATGTTGACAATGATTAGCCTAGTTTTGGTTGTTGTTGGCGGCGTTATTGCATGTTAGTTATGCCTACAATGCAAAATTGCTTCCTCACGATTGGAAGCTCCTGTAGCTGCATAGGATTTCAAAACACGGCAAAATGCCGCAGGTTTGTGAATAGGTCTGTGAGTAAGGAGTCCTCTTGACTTCTTTTAAGCTGTCAGAGGTGGGAAGGTGTGATTTGTTGGGGGCAGGGCCGGATTAACTGGGCACTAATGTCTGATGTCCCCCCTTCCCCCCAGCCAACGTGAATCAGGTGGTTAGTTAATAGGCCTATCGTGAAGATTTTTCCTGCCATCTAAGGCACGAGCGCAGCCAAGCCTCACCAAGTAGCTTGTTTGTTTACAACTAACATTCCATTTAATTAAACTGCTTTATAGGCTATGCCGAAATAGTTTTCAACATTTTGAATATTAGTGTCGGGTGAATTGAAATGTTCTCAAAGTAGCCTTATGGCTGAAAGCTGCTTGGGATCCCCCCGTCAAGCAATATAACCATACAAACGCGCTTCCTGCACTCATTGTTTCAAAAGGAGTAATTTTGCCTTTGTCAGAACTGAAGAGCTGTGGACGGCACGGCACGGTATGCCCAATGAAAATAAATTAACGCAACGCAACACAACACAGACCCCGCTTCTCTCGCGTCAATCACTGACAGTAACCTAGAATAAATGCATGGGGGAAAACACTTCCCCATGACAGACATCGTAAAACACTGAAAGTTAATATTTTGTCACTAGCAACATACATCTGTCCTTTGTTAAATGTATTATGTTCCAAGTAGCCTATGCGTAATTCTGCTTCATAAAGTTGAACAAATACATTTGCTTATTTCACAGAAAAATATAAATAGCCAGTTAGGGTATACAGTGCAGAGTTGGTAAGTTATGGTAGGCCAACTTGCAGTGAACATACAAACAGGGGAAATTCTTTCTCTTGTAGCTGAGTAGCCTCAGGTGCGCACGTAGACATAAGGCCGAACATGCAAGCGCCAATGAATCGTGCTCTCACAACAATCACGCCGTTAAACTTAAATAGGTTAACATCACTCTAAGTTCGCCTTCAAGCAAGGAAAATTATGATTTGAAGACATCTGTTTCGTTGAAAGGGCAAGGGGTAGCAACAGGGCAACACAGAGACAGGCCCGATGGCAGGGCTGTTATGAGAGTAGGCTATTAAAATATGGGATATTCTACGGGAAAACATTAAAACGGCAAGACAGCGGGGGAAAGTTAAAATACGTGATAAACACGGAAAAAGTTGGCATGCATTGTTTCGGTCCCCGTGCACAGGGATTATTTGTCATATTATTAATCACATATGATTATTTGTGAAATTGTGCAAACAGGCGCAACACATTTGAAAAGGAAGGACTGGTAGCATGCAAGCTCACGGGAAAGATTGATTGAAGAACGTTATCACAGTGTGTGGCTGTGGCGCGGGCGGAAGACAGCGACAATTGGCAGGGGAGGGTCATGTCTTTTTTTAACAATTCTGTCGGAGGGTGATTGAACAATTTCTAGCAGGCAAGAGAGGGTCATGCAACTTGCAACTGAAGCACTCAAAATTCCTCCGGTAGCCCCTTCAATAAATAACTAACAGTCCCTAGATTGCTGCTGGACTATATGTCTTGGTTCATGTCTGTCATTGCCGTCAAACGCATAGCCTATCTCGCGGTTGCATCCATTACAAACAAACATGCAATGTGAACGTCTGGGATTGGGGAGAGCACTAAATGCTCTACTGAATAAGCACGAAGTCAAACCTTTAAATGAAAAACACTCTTTAATAATAAAAAAATAAAATAAACCGCTAATGAAGTAAACTTGTGACCATCAAAAATCGTTTATCGCTTGTAACTCCGTGATAACAGGACGTAACAGGAAGGCATTTGGCTGAGCAACGGAGGTTAATATGCTCTATATTTTGTCCAAATGATGTCTGTATCATCATTGCACTCGGAGAAAACCAGAATGTTTAATTTGTCCTGCGTTTTAATTTGTCCTGCGTTTTTTCTACGGCTGCAAACGGGATTCACTCGCAGTTAACCAAATATTTCTTTATTAGGGCAGGGCAGGCATATTTCTGGCTATTAAACTATTTCTAAACCAGTCTGCTAAAGTCTGTAGTGAAGTCTGTGTAGGGTTTTCCAGGCTCCATTTCTTTTTACGAGACACCCTGCTCACTTGAGCCATCTACCGGTTGTTTGGGTTGTTGCAGCGTCTCACTGGAAAAATACAAATTAAAGTCGCGTGATCTCACGCGCGGACCGCAAGTGAAGCTGGCCAAGTCGAAGCACTGCCCACTGTAGGTAATTTGGTCCCGTTCCATTTAGTGATTTATAAACAAGCAGAAATGCTTTAAAGTCAATTCTGTGACTTACTGGAAGCCAAGGCAGGGACTTAAGGCTAGACACGGCCGGTGAAAACATTGTTTTTTCATGCAGGTAGGCTAATTTGCTACCTTAGCATGTATTCTTTCACACTACTACAACAAAGTCCGATTTACACATATAGGTGTTTATTTCATTACATTTTGTCTACTCGCGCCTGTATATTTCTCCTAAATTCACCAAAAGTTAGCCTTCTAACGTTTCATGCTCTACCACGACCGTGATGCAAAACAAATCATGTGTAGTACCGTTGGAAAGCTCTGTTTTTCCTGCATGACGTTGTGCTATCCAAATATGGACACTTCCTTTGTATCCGCAACCAATCGCGAAAGTTCAAATGCGAGTCTAGGCTGAGAACAGAATTTCTTGGCTGTATTCCAAGGCTGTTTTCTGAAATTGAGTTTTTTCTCATTTTCCAGTAGAAACATCTCAGCCTATGTAGCACCTATGTACACCAAACTTTCCAGCTATACACTTAGCAGTACTCTGAAGATATTTACTGAGGGATTTGTTAATAAATCATTCCTGGCCTGATTTATGTGACATTTTAATCAAAAATATGTGGCAAAATTTTTTTAAGGCTATGGACAGTATATTCTGATTTCCTAGGTAATGAAAGCAGATATCCTGAAATCCCTCTGTAATTTTATTTCCATCTTGTATGCAAACAAAATGAAAAAATAATTTTGTACCTGGCTTTATCATATGTTCAGATCTATCTCCTGAAAATATATTAAATGTGCGCATATTTAATGAGATAATGCCTAATTTGCATAATTAAACATTCGAATTTCAAAAACTTGCAATACATTTTTTTTCATACTTGTGTAAGTAATCAACTGAGGAAGTAATCAACTGAGTAAGTTTCATGGTGATGTCTATTATTTAACATTTTTACCCTATTCACCTGTAGTGTCTTGTCATTGGCATAGCTATGATAGGAAATCAAATTGTTTGTGATGGTTTGTCCAAGTGGGAGCATATAGAGGTTGAATAATAGTGGCCCCAAGATCGACCCCTGGGGGACACCACAGGTCAAGGACGTTGGCATAGAGGTACAGTTGCCGATAGCAACAAACAAACTCCTTTCTTGTAGGTATGATTTGACCCAGTTGACCCAGTTTGACCCATCAGTGCAGCACTCCACCAATCAGGCCTTACAGCCTTACATCAGTGCAGCACTCCACCAGTCAGGCCTTACAGCCTTACATCAGTGCAGCACTCCACCAATCAGGCCTTACAGCCTTACATCAGTGCAGCTCTCCACCAATCAGGCCTTACATCAGTGCAGCACTCCACCAATCAGG